>NW_024037773.1:67819-95658 GCF_015832195.1 Motacilla alba alba
GAGGATTTCCACGAAAATCAAGTTTCCGCCCAGGGACAAGCTGCCACCTGTGCCAACTCGGGCTGCTTTGAGAGTGCCCATGGTGCTCTGCAAACTGAGACCAGGAAAGTGGTGTTCTGAGTTTTGTTTTCCGGGCAGAAGCCTTTGTCAGTACCAGGTAGGCCGTTGGCCCTTGGGGGCCAGCTGCCTGCAGGATTTCCACGAATATCAAGATGCCGCCCAGGGACAAGCTGCCACCTGTGCCAACTCGGGCTGCTTTGAGAGTGCCCACAGAGCTCTTCAAACTGAGAGAAAGTATGTGGGGTTATGGGTTTTGTTTTCCAGGGCAGAAGCCTTTGTCAGTACCAAGTAGGCCCTCAGCCCTTAGAGGCAGTCTGCCTGCTGGATTTCCACGCATATCAAGATGCCACCCAGGGACAAGCTGCCACCTGTGCCAACTCGGGCTGCTTTGAGAGTGCCCATGGAGCTCTGCAAAGTGAGACCAGGAACTTGCCTTGGTGAGTTTTGTTTCCCTGGGCAGAAGCATTTGCAGTACCAGGTAGGCTCTCGTAATTCAGGGCCGGCTGCCTCCTGGATTTCCACGAATATCAAGATGCTGCCCAGGGACCAGCTGCCACTTGGGCCAACTCGCGCTGCTTTGAGGGTGCCCACGGAGCTCTGCAAACTGAGACCAGGAACGTAGGGTTGTGGGTTTTGTTTTCCCGGGCAGAAGCCTCTCTCAGTACCAGGTAGGCCCTTGTTCCTTAGGGGCAGGCTGGCAGCAAGATTTCCACGAATATCAAGATGCTGCCCAGGGACAAGCTGCCACCTGTGCCAACTCGGGCTGCTTTGAGAGTTCCCATGGAGCTCTGCAAACTGGGACCATTAACGTGAGGTGCTGAGTTTTGTTTGCCAGGGCAGAAACATTTGCAGTGCCAGGTAGGCCCTTGGTCTTTAAGGGCTGGCAGCCTGCAGGATTTCCACGAATATCAAGATGCTGCCCAGGGACAAGCTGCCACCTGTGCCAACTCGGGCTGCTTTGAGGGTGCCCACGGAGCTCTGCAAACTGAGACCAGAAACGTGGGGTGCTGGGTTTTGTTTCCCCTGGCAGAAGCCTTTGTCAGTACCAGGTCGGCCGTTGGCCCTTGGGGGCCGGCTGCCTGCAGGATTTCCACGAATATCAAGATGCTGCCCAGGGACAAGCTGCCACCTGTGCCAACTCGGGCTGCTTTGAGAGTGCCCACGGTGCTCTGCAAACTGAGATGTGGAACGTGGGGTTACGGCTTTTGTTTTCCCGGGCAGAAGCCTTTGTCAGTACCAGGAGGGCCCTTGTTCCTCAGGGGCAGGCTGCCCGCTGGATTTCCACGAATATCAAGATGCTGCCCAGGGACAAGCTGCCACTTGTGCCAACTCGGTCTGCTTTGAGGGTGCCCACGGAGCTCTGCAAACTGAGACCATGAACCTGTGTTGCTGAGTTTTGTTTCTCCGGGCAGAAGCATTTGAAGTGCCAGGTAGGCCCTTGGTCCTTAAGGGCAGGCAGCCTGCTGGATTTCCACGAATATCAAGATGCTGCCCAGGGACAAGCTGCCACCTGTGCCAACTCATGCTGCTTTGAGAGTGCCCATGGTGCTCTGCAAACTGAGACCAGAAACGTGGTGTTCTGAGTTTTGTTTTCCCGGGCAGAAGCCTTTGTCAGTACCAGGTAGGCCGTTGGCCCTTTGGGGCCAGCTGCCTGCAGGATTTCCACGAATATCAAGATGCTGCCCAGGGACAAGCTGCCACCTGTGCCAACTCGCGCTGCTTTGAGAGTGCCCATGGTGCTCTGCAAACTGAGACCAGAAACGTGGTGTTCTGAGTTTTGTTTTCCCGGGCAGAAGCCTTTGTCAGTACCAGGTATGCCGTTGGCCCTTTGGGGCCAGCTCCCTGCAGGATTTCCACGAATATCAAGATGCCGCCCAGGGACAAGCTGCCACCTGTGCCAACTCGGGCTGCTTTGAGAGTGCCCACAGAGCTCTTCAAACTGAGAGAAAGTATGTGGGGTTATGGGTTTTGTTTTCCAGGGCAGAAGCCTTTGTCAGTACCAAGTAGGCCCTCAGCCCTTAGAGGCAGTCTGCCTGCTGGATTTCCACGCATATCAAGATGCCACCCAGGGACAAGCTGCCACCTGTGCCAACTCGGGCTGCTTTGAGAGTGCCCATGGAGCTCTGCAAACTGAGACCAGGAACGTGGAGTTGTGGGTTTTGCTTTCCCCGGGCAGAACCATTTGTCACTACCAGGTAGGCCCTTGGTCCTTAAGTGTAGGTAGCCTGCTAGATTTCCCGAATAACAAGACGCCACCCAGGGACAAGCTGCCACCTGTGCCAACTCGGGCTGCTTTGAGAATGCCCATGGAGCTCTGCAAACTGAGACCCGGAACGTGGGTTGGTGAGTTTTGTTTCTACGGGCAGAAGCATTTGCAGAACCAGGTAGGCCCTTGGTCCTTAAGGGCAAGCAGCCTGCTGGATTTCCACGAATATCAAGATGCTGCCCAGGGACAAGCTGCCACCTGTGCCAACTCCGGCTGCTTTGAGAGTGCCCATGGAGCTCTGCAAACTGAGAACAGGAACGTGGGCTGCTGAGTTTTGTTTTCCCGGGCAGAAGCCTTTGTCAGTACTAGAAAGGCCCTTGGCCCTTTGGGTCAGGCTGCCTGCTGGATTTCCACGAATATCAAGATGCTGCCCAGGGACAAGCTGCCACCTGTGACAACTCGGGCTGCTTTGAGAGTGCCCACGGAGCTCTGTCAAACTGAGACCACCAACTTTGGGTTTGCTGAGTTTTGCTTTCCCCGAGCAGAAGCCTTTGTCAGTACCAGGTAGGCACTTGACCCTTAGGGGCAGGCAGCCTGCTGGATTTCCACGAATATCAAGATGCCGCCCAGGGACAAGCTGCCACCTGTGCCAACTCACGCTGCTTTGAGAGTGCCCATGGTGCTCTGCAAACTGAGACCAGGAACGTGGGGTTCTGAGTTTTGTTTCCCCGGGCAGAAGCCTTTGTCAGTACCAGGTAGGCCCTTGGCCCTTGGGGGCCAGACTGCTGCAGGATTTCCACGAATATCAAGATGCCGCCCAGGGACAAGCTGCCACCTGTGCCAACTCGGGCTGCTTTGAGAGTGCCCATGGAGCTCTGCAAACTGAGACCAGGAACATGGGTTGGTGAATTTTGTTTCCCTGGGCAGAAGCCTTTGTCAGTACCAATTAGGCACTTTTTCTTCAGGGGCCGTCTGCCTGCTGGATTTCCACGAATATCAAGATGCCGCCCAGGGACAAGCTGCCACCTGCTGCCAACTCGGGCTGCTTTGAGAGTGCCCACGGAGCTCTGCAAACTGAGACCAGGAACGTGGAGTGGTGAGTTTTGTTTCCCTGGGCAGAACCATTTCCAGTACCAGGTAGGCCCTTGGTCCTTAAGGGTAGGAAGCCTGCTGGATTTCCACGAATATCAAGATGCTGCCCAGGGACAAGCTGCCACCTGTGCCAACTCGGCTGCTTTGAGAGTGCCCACGGAGCTCTGCAAACTGAGACCAGGAACGTGTGATGGTGGGTTTTGTTTTCCCGGGCAGAAGCCTTTGTCAGTACCAGGTACGCCCTTGGCCCTTAGGAGCCTGCTGCCGGCTGGATTTCCACGAATATCAAGATGCTGCCCAGGGACAAGCTGCCACCTGTGCCAACTCGGGCTGCTTTGAGAGTGCCCACGGTGCTCTGCAAACTGAGATGTGGAACGTGGGGTTACGGCTTTTGTTTTCCCGGGCAGAAGCCTTTGTCAGTACCAGGAGGGCCCTTGTTCCTCAGGGGCAGGCTGCCTGCTGGATTTCCACGAATATCAAGATGCTGCCCAGGGACAAGCTGCCACTTGTGCCAACTCGGTCTGCTTTGAGGGTGCCCACGGAGCTCTGCAAACTGAGACCATGAACCTGGGTTGCTGAGTTTTGTTTCTCCGGGCAGAAGCATTTGAAGTGCCAGGTAGGCCCTTGGTCCTTAAGGGCAGGCAGCCTGCTGGATTTCCACGAATATCAAGATGCTGCCCAGGGACAAGCTGCCACCTGTGCCAACTCATGCTGCTTTGAGAGTGCCCATGGTGCTCTGCAAACTGAGACCAGAAACGTGGTGTTCTGAGTTTTGTTTTCCCGGGCAGAAGCCTTTGTCAGTACCAGGTAGGCCGTTGGCCCTTTGGGGCCAGCCGCCTGCTGGATTTCCCTTAAGGGCAGGCAGCCTGCAGGATTTCCACGAATATCAAGATGCTGCCCAGGGACAAGCTGCCACCTGTGCCAACTCGCGCTGCTTTGAGAGTGCCCATGGTGCTCTGCAAACTGAGACCAGAAACGTGGTGTTCTGAGTTTTGTTTTCCCGGGCAGAAGCCTTTGTCAGTACCAGGTATGCCGTTGGCCCTTTGGGGCCAGCTCCCTGCAGGATTTCCACGAATATCAAGATGCCGCCCAGGGACAAGCTGCCACCTGTGCCAACTCGGGCTGCTTTGAGAGTGCCCACAGAGCTCTTCAAACTGAGAGAAAGTATGTGGGGTTATGGGTTTTGTTTTCCAGGGCAGAAGCCTTTGTCAGTACCAAGTAGGCCCTCAGCCCTTAGAGGCAGTCTGCCTGCTGGATTTCCACGCATATCAAGATGCCACCCAGGGACAAGCTGCCACCTGTGCCAACTCGGGCTGCTTTGAGAGTGCCCATGGAGCTCTGCAAAGTGAGACCAGGAACGTGGAGTTGTGAGTTTTGTTTCCCCGGGCAGAAGCATTTGTCAGTACCAGGTAGGCTCTCGTAATTCAGTGTAGGCTGCCTGCTAGATTTCCACGAATATCAAGATGCTGCCCAGGGACAAGCTGCCACCTGTGCCAACTCGGGCTGCTTTGAGAATGCCCACGGAGCTCTGCAAACTGAGACCAGGAACGTGGGTTGTGAGTTTTGTTTTCTACGGGCAGAAGCCTTTGCAGTACCAGGTAGGCCCTTGGTCCTTAAGGGCAGCAGCCTGCTGGATTTCCACGAATATCAAGATGCTGCCCAGGGACAAGCTGCCACCTGTGCCAACTCGGGCTGCTTTGAGAGTGCCCATGGAGCTCTGCAAACTGAGAACAGGAACGTGTGCTGCTGAGTTTTGTTTTCCCGGGCAGAAGCATTTGTCAGTGCCAGAAAGGCCCTCGGCCCTTTGGGTCAGGCTGCCTGCTGGATTTCCACGAATATCAAGATGCTGCCCAGGGACAAGCTGCCACCTGTGCCAACTCGGGCTGCTTTGAGAGTGCCCACGGAGCTCTGTAAACTGAGACCACCAACGTTGGGTGCTGAGTTTTGTTTCCCCGAGCAGAAGCCTTTGTCAGTACCAGGTAGGCACTTGGCCCTTAGGGGCAGGCTGCCTGCTGGATTTCCACGAATATCAAGATGCCGCCCAGGGACAAGCTGCCACCTGTGCCAACTCGGGCTGCTTTGAGAGTGCCCATGGAGCTCTGCGAACTGAGACCAGGAACGTGGGGTGGTGAGTTTTGTTTCCCCGGGCAGACGCCTTTGTCTGTACCAGGTAGGCCCTTGTTCCTTAGGGGCCGACTGCTGGCTGGATTTCCACGAATATCAAGATGCCGCCCAGGGACAAGCTGACACCTGTGCCAACTTGGGCTTCCTTGAGAGTGCCCATGGAGCTCTGCAAACTGAGACCAGGAACATGGGTTGGTGAATTTTGTTTCCCTGGGCAGAAGCCTTTGTCAGTACCAATTAGGCACTTTTTCTTCAGGGGCCGTCTGCCTGCTGGATTTCCACGAATATCAAGATGCCGCCCAGGGACAAGCTGCCACCTGTGCCAACTCGGGCTGCTTTGAGAGTGTCCACGGAGCTCTGCAAACTGAGACCAGGACCGTGGAGTACTGAGTTTTGTTTCCCTGGGCAGAACCATTTCCAGTACCAAGTATGCCCTTGGTCCTTAAGGGTAGGAAGCCTGCTGGATTTCCACGAATATCAAGATGCTGCCCAGGGACAAGTTGCCACCTGTGCCAACTCGGTCTCCTTTGAGAGTGCCCACGGAGCTCTGCAAACTGAGACCAGGAACATGTGATGGTGGGTTTTGCTTTCCCAGGCAGAAGCCTTTGTCAGTACCAGGTAGGCCCTTGGCCCTTAGGAGCCTGCTGCCGGCTGGATTTCCACGAATATCAAGATGCCGCCCAGGGACAAGCTGCCACCTGTGCCAACTCGGGCTGCTTTGAGAGTGCCCACGGTGCTCTGCAAACTGAGATGTGGAACGTGGGGTTACGGCTTTTGTTTTCCCGGGCAGAAGCCTTTGTCAGTACCAGGAGGGCCCTTGTTCCTCAGGGGCAGGCTGCCCGCTGGATTTCCACGAATATCAAGATGCTGCCCAGGGACAAGCTGCCACTTGTGCCAACTCGGTCTGCTTTGAGGGTGCCCACGGAGCTCTGCAAACTGAGACCATGAACCTGTGTTGCTGAGTTTTGTTTCTCCGGGCAGAAGCATTTGAAGTGCCAGGTAGGCCCTTGGTCCTTAAGGGCAGGCAGCCTGCTGGATTTCCACAAATATCAAGATGCTGCCCAGGGACAAGCTGCCACCTGTGCCAACTCATGCTGCTTTGAGAGTGCCCATGGTGCTCTGCAAACTGAGACCAGAAACGTGGTGTTCTGAGTTTTGTTTTCCCGGGCAGAAGCCTTTGTCAGTACCAGGTAGGCCGTTGGCCCTTTGGGGCCAGCTGCCTGCAGGATTTCCACGAATATCAAGATGCTGCCCAGGGACAAGCTGCCACCTGTGCCAACTCGCGCTGCTTTGAGAGTGCCCATGGTGCTCTGCAAACTGAGACCAGAAACGTGGTGTTCTGAGTTTTGTTTTCCCGGGCAGAAGCCTTTGTCAGTACCAGGTATGCCGTTGGCCCTTTGGGGCCAGCTCCCTGCAGGATTTCCACGAATATCAAGATGCCGCCCAGGGACAAGCTGCCACCTGTGCCAACTCGGGCTGCTTTGAGAGTGCCCACAGAGCTCTTCAAACTGAGAGAAAGTATGTGGGGTTATGGGTTTTGTTTTCCAGGGCAGAAGCCTTTGTCAGTACCAAGTAGGCCCTCAGCCCTTAGAGGCAGTCTGCCTGCTGGATTTCCACGCATATCAAGATGCCACCCAGGGACAAGCTGCCACCTGTGCCAACTCGGGCTGCTTTGAGAGTGCCCATGGAGCTCTGCAAACTGAGACCAGGAACGTGGAGTTGTGGGTTTTGCTTTCCCCGGGCAGAACCATTTGTCACTACCAGGTAGGCCCTTGGTCCTTAAGTGTAGGTAGCCTGCTAGATTTCCCCGAATAACAAGACGCCACCCAGGGACAAGCTGCCACCTGTGCCAACTCGGGCTGCTTTGAGAATGCCCATGGAGCTCTGCAAACTGAGACCAGGAACGTGGGTTGGTGAGTTTTGTTTCTACGGGCAGAAGCATTTGCAGAACCAGGTAGGCCCTTGGTCCTTAAGGGCAAGCAGCCTGCTGGATTTCCACGAATATCAAGATGCTGCCCAGGGACAAGCTGCCACCTGTGCCAACTCCGGCTGCTTTGAGAGTGCCCATGGAGCTCTGCAAACTGAGAACAGGAACGTGTGCTGGTGAGTTCTGTTTTCCCGGGCAGAAGCCTTTGTCAGTACCAGAAAGGCCCTCGGCCCTTTAAGGGTCAGGCTGCCTGCTGGATTTCCACGAATATCAAGATGCTGCCCAGGGACAAGCTGCCACCTGTGCCAACTCGGGCTGCTTTGAGAGTGCTCACGGAGCTCTGTAAACTGAGACCACCAACTTTGGGTGCTGAGTTTTGCTTTCCCCGAGCAGAAGCCTTTGTCAGTACCAGGTAGGCACTTGGCCCATAGGGGCAGGCAGACTGCTGGATTTCCACGAATATCAAGATGCCGCCCAGGGACAAGCTGCCACCTGTGCCAACTCGGGCTGCTTTGAGAGTGCCCATGGAGCTCTGCGAACTGAGACCAGGAACGTGGGGTGGTGAGTTTTGTTTCCCCGGGCAGACGCCTTTGTCTGTACCAGGTAGGCCCTTGTTCCTTAGGGGCCGACTGCTGGCTGGATTTCCACGAATATCAAGATGCCGCCCAGGGACAAGCTGACACCTGTGCCAACTTGGGCTTCCTTGAGAGTGCCCATGGAGCTCTGCAAACTGAGACCAGGAACATGGGTTGGTGAATTTTGTTTCCCTGGGCAGAAGCCTTTGTCAGTACCAATTAGGCACTTTTTCTTCAGGGGCCGTCTGCCTGCTGGATTTCCACGAATATCAAGATGCCGCCCAGGGACAAGCTGCCACCTGCTCCAACTCGGGCTGCTTTGAGAGTGTCCACGGAGCTCTGCAAACTGAGACCAGGACCGTGGAGTACTGAGTTTTGTTTCCCTGGGCAGAACCATTTCCAGTACCAAGTATGCCCTTGGTCCTTAAGGGTAGGAAGCCTGCTGGATTTCCACGAATATCAAGATGCTGCCCAGGGACAAATTGCCACCTGTGCCAACTCGGTCTCCTTTGAGAGTGCCCACGGAGCTCTGCAAACTGAGACCAGGAACATGTGATGGTGGGTTTTGCTTTCCCAGGCAGTAGCCTTTGTCAGTACCAGGTAGGCCCTTGGCCCTTAGGAGCCTGCTGCCGGCTGGATTTCCACGAATATCAAGATGCCGCCCAGGGACAAGCTGCCACCTGTGCCAACTCACGCTGCTTTGAGAGTGCCCATGGTGCTCTGCAAACTGAGACCAGAAACGTGGGGTGCTGGGTTTTGTTTTCCCGGGCAGAAGCCTTTGTCAGTACCAAGTAGGCCCTTGTTCCTTAGGGACAGCCTGGCAGAAAGATTTCCACGAATATCAAGATGCTGCCCAGGGATATTCTGCCACCTGTGCCAACTCGGGCTGCTTTGAGTGTGCCCACGGAGTTCTTCAAACTGAGACCAGGAACGTGGGTTTGTGGGTTTTCTTTTCCCGGGCAGAAACATTTAAAGGACCATGTAGGCCCTCGGCCCTTTGGGGGAGGCTGGCACGAAGATTTCTACGAAAATCAAGTTTCCGCCCAGGGACAAGCTGCCACCTGTGCCAACTCGGGCTGCTTTGAGAGTGCCCACGGAGCTCTGCAAACTGAGACCAGGAACGTAGGGTTGTGGGTTTTGTTTTCCCGGGTAGAAGCCTCTCTCAGTACCAGGTAGGCCCTTGTTCCTTAGGGGCAGGCTGGCAGCAAAATTTCCACGAATATCAAGATGCTGCCCAGGGACAAGCTGCCACCTGTGCCAACTCGGGCTGCTTTGAGAGTTCCCATGGAGCTCTGCAAACTGAGACCAGGAACGTGAGGTGCTGAGTTTTGTTTCTCTGGGCAGAAACATTTGCAGTGCCAGGTAGGCCCTTGGTCTTTAAGGGCTGGCAGCCTGCAGGATTTCCACGAATATCAAGATGCTGCCCAGGGACAAGCTGCCACCTGTGCCAACTCGGGCTGCTTTGAGGGTGCCCACGGAGCTCTGCAAACTGAGACCAGAAACGTGGGGTGCTGGGTTTTGTTTCCCCTGGCAGAAGCCTTTGTCAGTACCAGGTCGGCCCATGGCCCTTGGGGGCCGGCTGCCTGCAGGATTTCCACGAATATCAAGATGCTGCCCAGGGACAAGCTGCCACCTGTGCCAACTCGCGCTGCTTTGAGGGTGCCCACGGAGCTCTGCAAACTGACACCAGAAACGTGGGGTGCTGGGTTTTGTTTCCCCTGGCAGAAGCCTTTGTCAGTACCAGGTCGGCCCTTGGCCCTTGGGGGCCGGCTGCCTGCAGGATTTCCACGAATATCTAGATGCCGCCCAGGAAAAAGCTGCCACCTGTGCCAACTCGGGCTGCTTTGAGTGTGCCCATGGAGCTCTGCAAACTGAGATGTGGAACGTGGGGTGGTGGATTTGGTTTCCCTGGGCAGAAGCCTTTCTCAGTACCAGGAGGGCCCTTGTTCCTCAGGGGCAGGCTGCCCGCTGGATTTCCACGAATATCAAGATGCTGCCCAGGGACAAGCTGCAACTTGTGCCAACTCGCGCTGCTTTGAGTGTGCCCACGGAGCTCTGCAAACTGAGACCAGGAACGTAGGATTGTGGGTTTTGTATTCCCGGGCAGAAGCCTCTCTCAGTACCAGGTAGGCCCTTGGCCCTTGGGGGCCGGCTGCCTGCAGGATTTCCACGAATATCAAGATGCCGCCCAGGGACAAACTGCCACCTGTGCCAACTCGGGCTGCTTTGAGAGTGCCCATGGAGCTCTGCAAACTGAGATGTGGAACGTGGGGTGGTGGGTTTTGTTTCCCTGGGCAGAAGCCTTTGTCAGTACCAGGAGGGCCCTTGTTCATCAGGGGCAGGCTGGCGGCTCAATTTCCACGAATATCAAGATGCTGCCCAGGGACAAGCTTCCACTTGTGCCAACTCGCGCTGCTTTGAGGGTGCCCACGGAGCTCTGCAAACTGAGACCAGGAACGTAGGATTGTGGGTTTTGTTTTCCCGGGCAGAAGCCTCTCTCAGTGCCAGGTAGGCCCTTGTTCCTTAGGGGCAGGCTGGCAGCAAGATTTCCACGAATATCAAGATGCTGCCCAGGGATATTCTGCCACCTGTGCCAACTCGGGCTGCTTTGAGAGTGCCCATGGAGCTCTGCAAACTGAGACCATGAACCTGGGGTGCTGAGTTTTGTTTCTCCGGGCAGAAGCATTTGCAGTGCCAGGTAGGCCCTTGGTCTTTAAGGGCAGGCAGCCTGCTGGATTTCCATGAATATCAAGATGCTGCCCAGGGACAAGCTGCCACCTGTGCCAACTCGCGCTGCTTTGAGAGTGCCCTTGGAGCTCTTCAAAGTGAGACCAGGAACGTGCGTTGGTGAGTTTTGTTTCCCCGGGCAGAAGCATTTGTCAGTACCAGGTAGGCCCTCGGAATTTCAGGGCCGGCTGCCTTCTGGATTTCCACGAATATCAAGATGCTGCCCAGGGACAAGCTGCCACCTGTGCCAACTCGCGCTGCTTTGAGAGTGCCCACGGAGCTCTGCAAACTGTGGCCAGGACGGTGGGGTGCTGAGTTTTGTTTTCCCGGGCAGAAGCCTTTGTCAGAACTAGGTAGGCCCATGGTCTTAAAGGGCCGTCAGCCTGCTGAATTTCAATGAATATCAAGATGCTGCCCAGGGACAAGCTGCCACCTGTGCCAACTCGGGCTGCTTTGAGAGTGCCCATGTAGCTCTGCAAACTGAGACCATGAACCTGTGTTGCTGAGTTTTGTTTCTCCGGGCAGAAGCATTTGAAGTGCCAGGTAGGCCCTCGGTCCTTAAGGGCAGGCAGCCTGCTGGATTTCCACGAATATCAAGATGCTGCCCAGGGACAAGCTGCCACCTGTGCCAACTCGGTCTGCTTTGAGAGTGCCCATGGTGCTCTGCAAACTGAGAACAGAAACGTGGGGTGCTGCGTTTTGTTTTCCCGGGCAGAAGACTTTGTCAGTACCAGGTCGGCCCTTGACCCTTGGGGGCCAGCTGCCTGCAGGATTTCCACGAATATCAAGATGCTGCCCAGGGACAAGCTGCCACTTGTGCCAACTCGGGCTGCTTTGAGAGTGCCCAAGGAACTCTTCAAACTGAGAGAAAGTATGTGGGGTTATGGGTTTTGTTTTCCCGGGCAGAAGCCTTTGTCAGTACCAAGAAGCCCCTCAGCCCTTAGAGGCAGTCTGCCTGCTGGATTTCCCCGAATATCAAGATGGCGCCCAGAGACAAGCTGCCACCTGTGCCAACTCGGGCTGCTTTGAGAGTGCCCATGGTGCTCTGCAAACTGAGACCAGGAAAGTGGTGTTCTGAGTTTTGTTTTCCGGGCAGAAGCCTTTGTCAGTACCAGGTAGGCCGTTGGCCCTTGGGGGCCAGCTGCCTGCAGGATTTCCACGAATATCAAGATGCCGCCCAGGGACAAGCTGCCACCTGTGCCAACTCGGGCTGCTTTGAGAGTGCCCATGGAGCTCTGCAAAGTGAGACCAGGAACTTGCCTTGGTGAGTTTTGTTTCCCTGGGCAGAAGCATTTGCAGTACCAGGTAGGCTCTCGTAATTCAGGGCCGGCTGCCTCCTGGATTTCCACGAATATCAAGATGCTGCCCAGGGACCAGCTGCCACTTGGGCCAACTCGCGCTGCTTTGAGGGTGCCCACGGAGCTCTGCAAACTGAGACCAGGAACGTAGGGTTGTGGGTTTTGTTTTCCCGGGTAGAAGCCTCTCTCAGTACCAGGTAGGCCCTTGTTCCTTAGGGGCAGGCTGGCAGCAAGATTTCCACGAATATCAAGATGCTGCCCAGGGACAAGCTGCCACCTGTGCCAACTCGGGCTGCTTTGAGAGTTCCCATGGAGCTCTGCAAACTGGGACCATTAACGTGAGGTGCTGAGTTTTGTTTCTCTGGGCAGAAACATTTGCAGTGCCAGGTAGGCCCTTGGTCTTTAAGGGCTGGCAGCCTGCAGGATTTCCACGAATATCAAGATGCTGCCCAGGGACAAGCTGCCACCTGTGCCAACTCGGGCTGCTTTGAGGGTGCCCACGGAGCTCTGCAAACTGAGACCAGAAACGTGGGGTGCTGGGTTTTGTTTCCCCTGGCAGAAGCCTTTGTCAGTACCAGGTCGGCCCATGGCCCTTGGGGGCCGGCTGCCTGCAGGATTTCCACGAATATCAAGATGCTGCCCAGGGACAAGCTGCCACCTGTGCCAACTCGCGCTGCTTTGAGGGTGCCCACGGAGCTCTGCAAACTGACACCAGAAACGTGGGGTGCTGGGTTTTGTTTCCCCTGGCAGAAGCCTTTGTCAGTACCAGGTCGGCCCTTGGCCCTTGGGGGCCGGCTGCCTGCAGGATTTCCACGAATATCTAGATGCCGCCCAGGAAAAAGCTGCCACCTGTGCCAACTCGGGCTGCTTTGAGTGTGCCCATGGAGCTCTGCAAACTGAGATGTGGAACGTGGGGTGGTGGATTTGGTTTCCCTGGGCAGAAGCCTTTCTCAGTACCAGGAGGGCCCTTGTTCCTCAGGGGCAGGCTGCCCGCTGGATTTCCACGAATATCAAGATGCTGCCCAGGGACAAGCTGCAACTTGTGCCAACTCGCGCTGCTTTGAGTGTGCCCACGGAGCTCTGCAAACTGAGACCAGGAACGTAGGATTGTGGGTTTTGTATTCCCGGGCAGAAGCCTCTCTCAGTACCAGGTAGGCCCTTGGCCCTTGGGGGCCGGCTGCCTGCAGGATTTCCACGAATATCAAGATGCCGCCCAGGGACAAACTGCCACCTGTGGCAACTCGGGCTGCTTTGAGAGTGCCCATGGAGCTCTGCAAACTGAGATGTGGAACGTGGGGTGGTGGGTTTTGTTTCCCTGGGCAGAAGCCTTTGTCAGTACCAGGAGGGCCCTTGTTCATCAGGGGCAGGCTGGCGGCTCAATTTCCACGAATATCAAGATGCTGCCCAGGGACAAGCTTCCACTTGTGCCAACTCGCGCTGCTTTGAGGGTGCCCACGGAGCTCTGCAAACTGAGACCAGGAACGTAGGATTGTGGGTTTTGTTTTCCCGGGCAGAAGCCTCTCTCAGTGCCAGGTAGGCCCTTGTTCCTTAGGGGCAGGCTGGCAGGAAGATTTCCACGAATATCAAGATGCTGCCCAGGGATATTCTGCCACCTGTGCCAACTCGGGCTGCTTTGAGAGTGCCCATGGAGCTCTGCAAACTGAGACCATGAACCTGGGGTGCTGAGTTTTGTTTCTCCGGGCAGAAGCATTTGCAGTGCCAGGTAGGCCCTTGGTCTTTAAGGGCAGGCAGCCTGCTGGATTTCCATGAATATCAAGATGCTGCCAAAGGACAAGCTGCCACCTGTGCCAACTCGCGCTGCTTTGAGAGTGCCCTTGGAGCTCTTCAAAGTGAGACCAGGAACGTGCGTTGGTGAGTTTTGTTTCCCCGGGCAGAAGCATTTGTCAGTACCAGGTAGGCCCTCGGAATTTCAGGGCCGGCTGCCTTCTGGATTTCCACGAATATCAAGATGCTGCCCAGGGACAAGCTGCCACCTGTGCCAACTCGCGCTGCTTTGAGAGTGCCCACGGAGCTCTGCAAACTGTGGCCAGGACGGTGGGGTGCTGAGTTTTGTTTTCCCGGGCAGAAGCCTTTGTCAGAACTAGGTAGGCCCATGGTCTTAAAGGGCCGTCAGCCTGCTGAATTTCAATGAATATCAAGATGCTGCCCAGGGACAAGCTGCCACCTGTGCCAACTCGGGCTGCTTTGAGAGTGCCCATGTAGCTCTGCAAACTGAGACCATGAACCTGTGTTGCTGAGTTTTGTTTCTCCGGGCAGAAGCATTTGAAGTGCCAGGTAGGCCCTCGGTCCTTAAGGGCAGGCAGCCTGCTGGATTTCCACGAATATCAAGATGCTGCCCAGGGACAAGCTGCCACCTGTGCCAACTCGGTCTGCTTTGAGAGTGCCCATGGTGCTCTGCAAACTGAGAACAGAAACGTGGGGTGCTGCGTTTTGTTTTCCCGGGCAGAAGACTTTGTCAGTACCAGGTCGGCCCTTGACCCTTGGGGGCCAGCTGCCTGCAGGATTTCCACGAATATCAAGATGCTGCCCAGGGACAAGCTGCCACTTGTGCCAACTCGGGCTGCTTTGAGAGTGCCCAAGGAACTCTTCAAACTGAGAGAAAGTATGTGGGGTTATGGGTTTTGTTTTCCCGGGCAGAAGCCTTTGTCAGTACCAAGAAGCCCCTCAGCCCTTAGAGGCAGTCTGCCTGCTGGATTTCCCCGAATATCTAGATGCCGCCCAGGAAAAAGCTGCCACCTGTGCCAACTCGGGCTGCTTTGAGTGTGCCCATGGAGCTCTGCAAACTGAGATGTGGAACGTGGGGTGGTGGATTTGGTTTCCCTGGGCAGAAGCCTTTCTCAGTACCAGGAGGGCCCTTGTTCCTCAGGGGCAGGCTGCCCGCTGGATTTCCACGAATATCAAGATGCTGCCCAGGGACAAGCTGCAACTTGTGCCAACTCGCGCTGCTTTGAGTGTGCCCACGGAGCTCTGCAAACTGAGACCAGGAACGTAGGATTGTGGGTTTTGTATTCCCGGGCAGAAGCCTCTCTCAGTACCAGGTAGGCCCTTGGCCCTTGGGGGCCGGCTGCCTGCAGGATTTCCACGAATATCAAGATGCCGCCCAGGGACAAACTGCCACCTGTGGCAACTCGGGCTGCTTTGAGAGTGCCCATGGAGCTCTGCAAACTGAGATGTGGAACGTGGGGTGGTGGGTTTTGTTTCCCTGGGCAGAAGCCTTTGTCAGTACCAGGAGGGCCCTTGTTCATCAGGGGCAGGCTGGCGGCTCAATTTCCACGAATATCAAGATGCTGCCCAGGGACAAGCTTCCACTTGTGCCAACTCGCGCTGCTTTGAGGGTGCCCACGGAGCTCTGCAAACTGAGACCAGGAACGTAGGATTGTGGGTTTTGTTTTCCCGGGCAGAAGCCTCTCTCAGTGCCAGGTAGGCCCTTGTTCCTTAGGGGCAGGCTGGCAGGAAGATTTCCACGAATATCAAGATGCTGCCCAGGGATATTCTGCCACCTGTGCCAACTCGGGCTGCTTTGAGAGTGCCCATGGAGCTCTGCAAACTGAGACCATGAACCTGGGGTGCTGAGTTTTGTTTCTCCGGGCAGAAGCATTTGCAGTGCCAGGTAGGCCCTTGGTCTTTAAGGGCAGGCAGCCTGCTGGATTTCCATGAATATCAAGATGCTGCCAAAGGACAAGCTGCCACCTGTGCCAACTCGCGCTGCTTTGAGAGTGCCCTTGGAGCTCTTCAAAGTGAGACCAGGAACGTGCGTTGGTGAGTTTTGTTTCCCCGGGCAGAAGCATTTGTCAGTACCAGGTAGGCCCTCGGAATTTCAGGGCCGGCTGCCTTCTGGATTTCCACGAATATCAAGATGCTGCCCAGGGACAAGCTGCCACCTGTGCCAACTCGCGCTGCTTTGAGAGTGCCCACGGAGCTCTGCAAACTGTGGCCAGGACGGTGGGGTGCTGAGTTTTGTTTTCCCGGGCAGAAGCCTTTGTCAGAACTAGGTAGGCCCATGGTCTTAAAGGGCCGTCAGCCTGCTGAATTTCAATGAATATCAAGATGCTGCCCAGGGACAAGCTGCCACCTGTGCCAACTCGGGCTGCTTTGAGAGTGCCCATGTAGCTCTGCAAACTGAGACCATGAACCTGTGTTGCTGAGTTTTGTTTCTCCGGGCAGAAGCATTTGAAGTGCCAGGTAGGCCCTCGGTCCTTAAGGGCAGGCAGCCTGCTGGATTTCCACGAATATCAAGATGCTGCCCAGGGACAAGCTGCCACCTGTGCCAACTCGGTCTGCTTTGAGAGTGCCCATGGTGCTCTGCAAACTGAGAACAGAAACGTGGGGTGCTGCGTTTTGTTTTCCCGGGCAGAAGACTTTGTCAGTACCAGGTCGGCCCTTGACCCTTGGGGGCCAGCTGCCTGCAGGATTTCCACGAATATCAAGATGCTGCCCAGGGACAAGCTGCCACTTGTGCCAACTCGGGCTGCTTTGAGAGTGCCCAAGGAACTCTTCAAACTGAGAGAAAGTATGTGGGGTTATGGGTTTTGTTTTCCCGGGCAGAAGCCTTTGTCAGTACCAAGAAGCCCCTCAGCCCTTAGAGGCAGTCTGCCTGCTGGATTTCCCCGAATATCAAGATGGCGCCCAGAGACAAGCTGCCACCTGTGCCAACTCGGGCTGCTTTGAGAGTGCCCATGGTGCTCTGCAAACTGAGACCAGGAAAGTGGTGTTCTGAGTTTTGTTTTCCGGGCAGAAGCCTTTGTCAGTACCAGGTAGGCCGTTGGCCCTTGGGGGCCAGCTACCTGCAGGATTTCCACGAATATCAAGATGCCGCCCAGGGACAAGCTGCCACCTGTGCCAACTCGGGCTGCTTTGAGAGTGCCCATGGAGCTCTGCAAAGTGAGACCAGGAACTTGCCTTGGTGAGTTTTGTTTCCCTGGGCAGAAGCATTTGCAGTACCAGGTAGGCTCTCGTAATTCAGGGCCGGCTGCCTCCTGGATTTCCACGAATATCAAGATGCTGCCCAGGGACCAGCTGCCACTTGGGCCAACTCGCGCTGCTTTGAGGGTGCCCACGGAGCTCTGCAAACTGAGACCAGGAACGTAGGATTGTGGGTTTTGTTTTCCCGGGTAGAAGCCTCTCTCAGTACCAGGTAGGCCCTTGTTCCTTAGGGGCAGGCTGGCAGCAAGATTTCCACGAATATCAAGATGCTGCCCAGGGACAAGCTGCCACCTGTGCCAACTCGGGCTGCTTTGAGAGTTCCCATGGAGCTCTGCAAACTGGGACCATTAACGTGAGGTGCTGAGTTTTGTTTCTCTGGGCAGAAACATTTGCAGTGCCAGGTAGGCCCTTGGTCTTTAAGGGCTGGCAGCCTGCAGGATTTCCACGAATATCAAGATGCTGCCCAGGGACAAGCTGCCACCTGTGCCAACTCGGGCTGCTTTGAGGGTGCCCACGGAGCTCTGCAAACTGAGACCAGAAACGTGGGGTGCTGGGTTTTGTTTCCCCTGGCAGAAGCCTTTGTCAGTACCAGGTCGGCCCATGGCCCTTGGGGGCCGGCTGCCTGCAGGATTTCCACGAATATCAAGATGCTGCCCAGGGACAAGCTGCCACCTGTGCCAACTCGCGCTGCTTTGAGGGTGCCCACGGAGCTCTGCAAACTGACACCAGAAACGTGGGGTGCTGGGTTTTGTTTCCCCTGGCAGAAGCCTTTGTCAGTACCAGGTCGGCCCTTGGCCCTTGGGGGCCGGCTGCCTGCAGGATTTCCACGAATATCTAGATGCCGCCCAGGAAAAAGCTGCCACCTGTGCCAACTCGGGCTGCTTTGAGTGTGCCCATGGAGCTCTGCAAACTGAGATGTGGAACGTGGGGTGGTGGATTTGGTTTCCCTGGGCAGAAGCCTTTCTCAGTACCAGGAGGGCCCTTGTTCCTCAGGGGCAGGCTGCCCGCTGGATTTCCACGAATATCAAGATGCTGCCCAGGGACAAGCTGCAACTTGTGCCAACTCGCGCTGCTTTGAGTGTGCCCACGGAGCTCTGCAAACTGAGACCAGGAACGTAGGATTGTGGGTTTTGTATTCCCGGGCAGAAGCCTCTCTCAGTACCAGGTAGGCCCTTGGCCCTTGGGGGCCGGCTGCCTGCAGGATTTCCACGAATATCAAGATGCCGCCCAGGGACAAACTGCCACCTGTGGCAACTCGGGCTGCTTTGAGAGTGCCCATGGAGCTCTGCAAACTGAGATGTGGAACGTGGGGTGGTGGGTTTTGTTTCCCTGGGCAGAAGCCTTTGTCAGTACCAGGAGGGCCCTTGTTCATCAGGGGCAGGCTGGCGGCTCAATTTCCACGAATATCAAGATGCTGCCCAGGGACAAGCTTCCACTTGTGCCAACTCGCGCTGCTTTGAGGGTGCCCACGGAGCTCTGCAAACTGAGACCAGGAACGTAGGATTGTGGGTTTTGTTTTCCCGGGCAGAAGCCTCTCTCAGTGCCAGGTAGGCCCTTGTTCCTTAGGGGCAGGCTGGCAGGAAGATTTCCACGAATATCAAGATGCTGCCCAGGGATATTCTGCCACCTGTGCCAACTCGGGCTGCTTTGAGAGTGCCCATGGAGCTCTGCAAACTGAGACCATGAACCTGGGGTGCTGAGTTTTGTTTCTCCGGGCAGAAGCATTTGCAGTGCCAGGTAGGCCCTTGGTCTTTAAGGGCAGGCAGCCTGCTGGATTTCCATGAATATCAAGATGCTGCCAAAGGACAAGCTGCCACCTGTGCCAACTCGCGCTGCTTTGAGAGTGCCCTTGGAGCTCTTCAAAGTGAGACCAGGAACGTGCGTTGGTGAGTTTTGTTTCCCCGGGCAGAAGCATTTGTCAGTACCAGGTAGGCCCTCGGAATTTCAGGGCCGGCTGCCTTCTGGATTTCCACGAATATCAAGATGCTGCCCAGGGACAAGCTGCCACCTGTGCCAACTCGCGCTGCTTTGAGAGTGCCCACGGAGCTCTGCAAACTGTGGCCAGGACGGTGGGGTGCTGAGTTTTGTTTTCCCGGGCAGAAGCCTTTGTCAGAACTAGGTAGGCCCATGGTCTTAAAGGGCCGTCAGCCTGCTGAATTTCAATGAATATCAAGATGCTGCCCAGGGACAAGCTGCCACCTGTGCCAACTCGGGCTGCTTTGAGAGTGCCCATGTAGCTCTGCAAACTGAGACCATGAACCTGTGTTGCTGAGTTTTGTTTCTCCGGGCAGAAGCATTTGAAGTGCCAGGTAGGCCCTCGGTCCTTAAGGGCAGGCAGCCTGCTGGATTTCCACGAATATCAAGATGCTGCCCAGGGACAAGCTGCCACCTGTGCCAACTCGGTCTGCTTTGAGAGTGCCCATGGTGCTCTGCAAACTGAGAACAGAAACGTGGGGTGCTGCGTTTTGTTTTCCCGGGCAGAAGACTTTGTCAGTACCAGGTCGGCCCTTGACCCTTGGGGGCCAGCTGCCTGCAGGATTTCCACGAATATCAAGATGCTGCCCAGGGACAAGCTGCCACTTGTGCCAACTCGGGCTGCTTTGAGAGTGCCCAAGGAACTCTTCAAACTGAGAGAAAGTATGTGGGGTTATGGGTTTTGTTTTCCCGGGCAGAAGCCTTTGTCAGTACCAAGAAGCCCCTCAGCCCTTAGAGGCAGTCTGCCTGCTGGATTTCCCCGAATATCAAGATGGCGCCCAGAGACAAGCTGCCACCTGTGCCAACTCGGGCTGCTTTGAGAGTGCCCATGGTGCTCTGCAAACTGAGACCAGGAAAGTGGTGTTCTGAGTTTTGTTTTCCGGGCAGAAGCCTTTGTCAGTACCAGGTAGGCCGTTGGCCCTTGGGGGCCAGCTGCCTGCAGGATTTCCACGAATATCAAGATGCCGCCCAGGGACAAGCTGCCACCTGTGCCAACTCGGGCTGCTTTGAGAGTGCCCATGGAGCTCTGCAAAGTGAGACCAGGAACTTGCCTTGGTGAGTTTTGTTTCCCTGGGCAGAAGCATTTGCAGTACCAGGTAGGCTCTCGTAATTCAGGGCCGGCTGCCTCCTGGATTTCCACGAATATCAAGATGCTGCCCAGGGACCAGCTGCCACTTGGGCCAACTCGCGCTGCTTTGAGGGTGCCCACGGAGCTCTGCAAACTGAGACCAGGAACGTAGGATTGTGGGTTTTGTTTTCCCGGGTAGAAGCCTCTCTCAGTACCAGGTAGGCCCTTGTTCCTTAGGGGCAGGCTGGCAGCAAGATTTCCACGAATATCAAGATGCTGCCCAGGGACAAGCTGCCACCTGTGCCAACTCGGGCTGCTTTGAGAGTTCCCATGGAGCTCTGCAAACTGGGACCATTAACGTGAGGTGCTGAGTTTTGTTTCTCTGGGCAGAAACATTTGCAGTGCCAGGTAGGCCCTTGGTCTTTAAGGGCTGGCAGCCTGCAGGATTTCCACGAATATCAAGATGCTGCCCAGGGACAAGCTGCCACCTGTGCCAACTCGGGCTGCTTTGAGGGTGCCCACGGAGCTCTGCAAACTGAGACCAGAAACGTGGGGTGCTGGGTTTTGTTTCCCCTGGCAGAAGCCTTTGTCAGTACCAGGTCGGCCCATGGTCCTTGGGGGCCGGCTGCCTGCAGGATTTCCACGAATATCAAGATGCTGCCCAGGGACAAGCTGCCACCTGTGCCAACTCGCGCTGCTTTGAGAGTGCCCATGGAGCTCTGCAAACTGAGACCATGAACCTGGGGTGCTGAGCTTTGTTTCTCCGGGCAGAAGCATTTGAAGTGCCAGGTAGGCCCTCCGTCCTTAAGGGCAGGCAGCCTGCTGGATTTCCACGAATATCAAGATGCTGCCCAGGGACAAGCTGCCACCTGTGCCAACTCACGCTGCTTTGAGAGTGCCCATGGTGCTCTGCAAACTGAGACCAGAAACGTGGGGTGCTGGGTTTTGTTTTCCAGGGCAGAAGCCTTTGTCAGTACCAAGTAGGCCCTTGTTCCTTAGGGACAGCCTGGCAGCAAGATTTCCACGAATATCAAGATGCTGCCCAGGGATATTCTGCCACCTGTGCCAACTCGGGCTGCTTTGAGTGTGCCCACGGAGTTCTTCAAACTGAGACCAGGAACGTGGGTTTGTGGGTTTTCTTTTCCCGGGCAGAAACATTTACAGGACCAGGTAGGCCCTCGGCCCTTTGGGGGAGGCTGGCACGAGGATTTCCACGAAAATCAAGTTTCCGCCCAGGGACAAGCTGCCACCTGTGCCAACTCGGGCTGCTTTGAGAGTGCCCATGGTGCTCTGCAAACTGAGACCAGGAAAGTGGTGTTCTGAGTTTTGTTTTCCGGGCAGAAGCCTTTGTCAGTACCAGGTAGGCCGTTGGCCCTTGGGGGCCAGCTGCCTGCAGGATTTCCACGAATATCAAGATGCCGCCCAGGGACAAGCTGCCACCTGTGGCAACTCGGGCTGCTTTGAGAGTGCCCACAGAGCTCTTCAAACTGAGAGAAAGTATGTGGGGTTATGGGTTTTGTTTTCCAGGGCAGAAGCCTTTGTCAGTACCAAGTAGGCCCTCAGCCCTTAGAGGCAGTCTGCCTGCTGGATTTCCACGCATATCAAGATGCCACCCAGGGACAAGCTGCCACCTGTGCCAACTCGGGCTGCTTTGAGAGTGCCCATGGAGCTCTGCAAAGTGAGACCAGGAACGTGGGGTGCTGAGTTTTGTTTCCCCGGGCAGAAGCATTTGCAGTACCAGGTAGGCTCTCGTAATTCAGGGCCGGCTGCCTCCTGGATTTCCACGAATATCAAGATGCTGCCCAGGGACCAGCTGCCACTTGGGCCAACTCGCGCTGCTTTGAGGGTGCCCACGGAGCTCTGCAAACTGAGACCAGGAACGTAGGGTTGTGGGTTTTGTTTTCCCGGGCAGAAGCCTCTCTCAGTACCAGGTAGGCCCTTGTTCCTTAGGGGCAGGCTGGCAGCAAGATTTCCACGAATATCAAGATGCTGCCCAGGGACAAGCTGCCACCTGTGCCAACTCGGGCTGCTTTGAGAGTTCCCATGGAGCTCTGCAAACTGGGACCATTAACGTGAGGTGCTGAGTTTTGTTTGCCAGGGCAGAAACATTTGCAGTGCCAGGTAGGCCCTTGGTCTTTAAGGGCTGGCAGCCTGCAGGATTTCCACGAATATCAAGATGCTGCCCAGGGACAAGCTGCCACCTGTGCCATCTCGGGCTGCTTTGAGGGTGCCCACGGAGCTCTGCAAACTGAGACCAGAAACGTGGGGTGCTGGGTTTTGTTTCCCCTGGCAGAAGCCTTTGTCAGTACCAGGTCGGCCCTTGGCCCTTGGGGGCCGGCTGCCTGCAGGATTTCCACGAATATCAAGATGCTGCCCAGGGACAAGCTGCCACCTGTGCCAACTCGGGCTGCTTTGAGAGTGCCCACGGTGCTCTGCAAACTGAGATGTGGAACGTGGGGTTACGGCTTTTGTTTTCCCGGGCAGAAGCCTTTGTCAGTACCAGGAGGGCCCTTGTTCCTCAGGGGCAGGCTGCCCGCTGGATTTCCACGAATATCAAGATGCTGCCCAGGGACAAGCTGCCACTTGTGCCAACTCGCGCTGCTTTGAGAGTGCCCACGGAGCTCTGCAAACTGAGACCATGAACCTGTGTTGCTGAGTTTTGTTTCTCCGGGCAGAAGCATTTGAAGTGCCAGGTAGGCCCTCGGTCCTTAAGGGCAGGCAGCCTGCTGGATTTCCACGAATATCAAGATGCTTCCCAGGGACAAGCTGCCACCTGTGCCAACTCGCGCTGCTTTGAGAGTGCCCATGGTGCTCTGCAAACTGAGACCAGAAACGTGGTGTTCTGAGTTTTGTTTTCCCGGGCAGAAGCCTTTGTCAGTACCAGGTAGGCCGTTGGCCCTTTGGGGCCAGCTGCCTGCAGGATTTCCACGAATATCAAGATGCTGCCCAGGGACAAGCTGCCACCTGTGCCAACTCGCGCTGGTTTGAGAGTGCCCATGGTGCTCTGCAAACTGAGACCAGAAACGTGGTGTTCTGAGTTTTGTTTCCCCTGGCAGAAGCCTTTGTCAGTACCAGGTAGGCCCTTGGCCCTTGGGGGCCGGCTGCCTGCAGGATTTCCACGAATATCAAGATGCTGCCCAGGGACAAGCTGCCACCTGTGCCAACTCGGGCTGCTTTGAGAGTGCCCATGGAGCTCTGCAAACTGAGATGTGGAACGTGGGGTGGTGGGTTTTGTTTTCCGGGGCAGAAGCCTTTGTCAGTACCAGGAGGGCCCTTGTTCCTCAGGGGCAGGCTGTCGGCTGAATTTCCACGAATATCAAGATGCTGCCCAGGGACAAACTGCAACTTGTGCAAACTCGCGGTGCTTTGAGGGTGCCCACGGAGCTCTGCAAACTGAGACCAGGAACGTAGGGTTGTGGGTTTTGTTTTCCCGGGCAGAAGCCTCTCTCAGTACCAGGTAGGCCCTTGTTCCCTAGGGACAGCCTGGCAGCAAGATTTCCACGAATATCAAGATGCTGCCCAGGGACAAGCTGCCACCTGTGCCAACTCGCGCTGCTTTGAGAGTGCCCATGGAGCTCTGCAAACTGAGACCATGAACCTGGGGTGCTGAGCTTTGTTTCTCCGGGCAGAAGCATTTGAAGTGCCAGGTAGGCCCTTGGTCTTTAAGGGCAGGCAGCCTGCTGGATTTCCACGAATATCAAGATGCTGCCCAGGGACAAGCTGCCACCTGTGCCAACTCACGCTGCTTTGAGAGTGCCCATGGTGCTCTGCAAACTGAGACCAGAAACGTGGGGTGCTGGGTTTTGTTTTCCAGGGCAGAAGCCTTTGTCAGTACCAAGTAGGCCCTTGTTCCTTAGGGACAGCCTGGCAGCAAGATTTCCACGAATATCAAGATGCTGCCCAGGGATATTCTGCCACCTGTGCCAACTCGGGCTGCTTTGAGTGTGCCCACGGAGTTCTTCAAACTGAGACCAGGAACGTGGGTTTGTGGGTTTTCTTTTCCCGGGCAGAAACATTTACAGGACCAGGTAGGCCCTCGGCCCTTTGGGGGAGGCTGGCACGAGGATTTCCACGAAAATCAAGTTTCCGCCCAGGGACAAGCTGCCACCTGTGCCAACTCGGGCTGCTTTGAGAGTGCCCATGGTGCTCTGCAAACTGAGACCAGGAAAGTGGTGTTCTGAGTTTTGTTTTCCGGGCAGAAGCCTTTGTCAGTACCAGGTAGGCCGTTGGCCCTTGGGGGCCAGCTGCCTGCAGGATTTCCACGAATATCAAGATGCCGCCCAGGGACAAGCTGCCACCTGTGGCAACTCGGGCTGCTTTGAGAGTGCCCACAGAGCTCTTCAAACTGAGAGAAAGTATGTGGGGTTATGGGTTTTGTTTTCCAGGGCAGAAGCCTTTGTCAGTACCAAGTAGGCCCTCAGCCCTTAGAGGCAGTCTGCCTGCTGGATTTCCACGCATATCAAGATGCCACCCAGGGACAAGCTGCCACCTGTGCCAACTCGGGCTGCTTTGAGAGTGCCCATGGAGCTCTGCAAAGTGAGACCAGGAACTTGCCTTGGTGAGTTTTGTTTCCCTGGGCAGAAGCATTTGCAGTACCAGGTAGGCTCTCGTAATTCAGGGCCGGCTGCCTCCTGGATTTCCACGAATATCAAGATGCTGCCCAGGGACCAGCTGCCACTTGGGCCAACTCGCGCTGCTTTGAGGGTGCCCACGGAGCTCTGCAAACTGAGACCAGGAACGTAGGGTTGTGGGTTTTGTTTTCCCGGGCAGAAGCCTCTCTCAGTACCAGGTAGGCCCTTGTTCCTTAGGGGCAGGCTGGCAGCAAGATTTCCACGAATATCAAGATGCTGCCCAGGGACAAGCTGCCACCTGTGCCAACTCGGGCTGCTTTGAGAGTTCCCATGGAGCTCTGCAAACTGGGACCATTAACGTGAGGTGCTGAGTTTTGTTTGCCAGGGCAGAAACATTTGCAGTGCCAGGTAGGCCCTTGGTCTTTAAGGGCTGGCAGCCTGCAGGATTTCCACGAATATCAAGATGCTGCCCAGGGACAAGCTGCCACCTGTGCCAACTCGGGCTGCTTTGAGGGTGCCCACGGAGCTCTGCAAACTGAGACCAGAAACGTGGGGTGCTGGGTTTTGTTTCCCCTGGCAGAAGCCTTTGTCAGTACCAGGTCGGCCCTTGGCCCTTGGGGGCCGGCTGCCTGCAGGATTTCCACGAATATCAAGATGCTGCCCAGGGACAAGCTGCCACCTGTGCCAACTCGGGCTGCTTTGAGAGTGCCCACGGTGCTCTGCAAACTGAGATGTGGAACGTGGGGTTACGGCTTTTGTTTTCCCGGGCAGAAGCCTTTGTCAGTACCAGGTAGGCCCTCGGTCCTTAAGGGCAGGCAGCCTGCTGGATTTCCACGAATATCAAGATGCTTCCCAGGGACAAGCTGCCACCTGTGCCAACTCGCGCTGCTTTGAGAGTGCCCATGGTGCTCTGCAAACTGAGACCAGAAACGTGGTGTTCTGAGTTTTGTTTTCCCGGGCAGAAGCCTTTGTCAGTACCAGGTATGCCGTTGGCCCTTTGGGGCCAGCTCCCTGCAGGATTTCCACGAATATCAAGATGCCGCCCAGGGACAAGCTGCCACCTGTGGCAACTCGGGCTGCTTTGAGAGTGCCCACAGAGCTCTTCAAACTGAGAGAAAGTATGTGGGGTTATGGGTTTTGTTTTCCAGGGCAGAAGCCTTTGTCAGTACCAAGTAGGCCCTCAGCCCTTAGAGGCAGTCTGCCTGCTGGATTTCCACGCATATCAAGATGCCACCCAGGGACAAGCTGCCACCTGTGCCAACTCGGGCTGCTTTGAGAGTGCCCATGGAGCTCTGCAAAGTGAGACCAGGAACGTGGGGTGCTGAGTTTTGTTTCCCCGGGCAGAAGCATTTGCAGTACCAGGTAGGCTCTCGTAATTCAGGGCCGGCTGCCTCCTGGATTTCCACGAATATCAAGATGCTGCCCAGGGACAAGCTTCCATTTGTGCCAACTCGCGCTGCTTTGAGGGTGCCCACGGAGCTCTGCAAACTGAGACCAGGAACGTAGGGTTGTGGGTTTTGTTTTCCCGGGCAGAAGCCTCTCTCAGTACCAGGTAGGCCCTTGTTCCTTAGGGGCAGGCTGGCAGCAAGATTTCCACGAATATCAAGATGCTGCCCAGGGACAAGCTGCCACCTGTGCCAACTCGGGCTGCTTTGAGAGTTCCCATGGAGCTCTGCAAACTGGGACCATTAACGTGAGGTGCTGAGTTTTGTTTCTCTGGGCAGAAACATTTGCAGTGCCAGGTAGGCCCTTGGTCTTTAAGGGCTGGCAGCCTGCAGGATTTCCACGAATATCAAGATGCTGCCCAGGGACAAACTGCAACTTGTGCCAACTCGGGCTGCTTTGAGGGTGCCCACGGAGCTCTGCAAACTGAGACCAGGAACGTAGGGTTGTGGGTTTTGTTTTCCCGGGCAGAAGCCTCTCTCAGTACCAGGTAGGCCCTTGTTCCTTAGGGGCAGGCTGGCAGCAAGATTTCCACGAATATCAAGATGCTGCCCAGGGACAAGCTGCCACCTGTGCCAACTCGCGCTGCTTTGAGAGTGCCCATGGAGCTCTGCAAACTGAGACCATGAACCTGGGTTGCTGAGTTTTGTTTCTCCGGGCAGAAGCATTTGAAGTGCCAGGTAGGCCCTCGGTCCTTAAGGGCAGGCAGCCTGCTGGATTTCCACGAATATCAAGATGCTGCCCAGGGACAAGCTGCCACCTGTGCCAGCTCGCGCTGCTTTGAGAGTGCCCATGGTGCTCTGCAAACTGAGACCAGAAACGTGGGCTGCTGGGTTTTGTTTTCCAGGGCAGAAGCCTTTGTCAGTACCAGGTAGGCCCTTGGCCCTTGGGGGCCGGCTGCCTGCAGGATTTCCATGAATATCAAGATGCCGCCCAGGGACAAACTGCCACCTGTGCCAACTCGGGCTGCTTTGAGAGTGCCCATGGAGCTCTGCAAACTGAGACCAGGAACGTGGGGTGGTGGGTTTTGTTTTCCGGGGCAGAAGCCTTTGTCAGTACCAAGAGGGCCCTTGTTCCTCAGGGGCAGGCTGTCGGCTGAATTTCCACGAATATCAAGATGCTGCCCAGGGACAAACTGCAACTTGTGCAAACTCGCGGTGCTTTGAGGGTGCCCACGGAGCTCTGCAAACTGAGACCAGGAACGTAGGGTTGTGGGTTTTGTTTTCCCGGGCAGAAGCCTCTCTCAGTACCAGGTAGGCCCTTGTTCCCTAGGGACAGCCTGGCAGCAAGATTTCCACGAATATCAAGATGCTGCCCAGGGACAAGCTGCCACCTGTGCCAACTCACGCTGCTTTGAGAGTGCCCATGGAGCTCTGCAAAGTGAGACCAGGAACGTGGGGTGCTGAGCTTTGTTTCTCCGGGCAGAAGCATTTGAAGTGCCAGGTAGGCCCTCGGTCCTTAAGGGCAGGCAGCCTGCTGGATTTCCACGAATATCAAGATGCTGCCCAGGGACAAGCTGCCACCTGTGCCAACTCACGCTGCTTTGAGAGTGCCCATGGTGCTCTGCAAACTGAGACCAGAAACGTGGGGTGCTGGGTTTTGTTTTCCCGGGCAGAAGGCTTTGTCAGTACCAAGTAGGCCCTTGTTCCTTAGGGACAGCCTGGCAGCAAGATTTCCACGAATATCAAGGTGCTGCCCAGGGATATTCTGCCACCTGTGCCAACTCGGGCTGCTTTGAGTGTGCCCACGGAGTTCTTCAAACTGAGACCAGGAACGTGGGTTTGTGGGTTTTCTTTTCCCGGGCAGAAACATTTACAGGACCAGGTAGT
>NW_024037773.1:96658-123019 GCF_015832195.1 Motacilla alba alba
GTGAAGAAGCAAGCCGCACAACACCAGCCCACTGAGGCTAGCTGGTTGCTAGATTTCCACGAATTTCAAGTTGCCACCAAGGGACAGGCTGCCACCTGTGCCAAGTCAGGCTGCTTGCAGAGTGCCTAAAGAGCTCTGCCAACTGAGACCAGGAATGTGGGCTGGTGAGTTTTGTATTCCGGGGCAGAAGCTGTGTCAGTATCAGGTAGGCCCTCAGTCCTTAGGGGGCCGTCTGCCTGCTGGATTTCCGCCAATATCAAGATGCCGCCCAGGGACAAGCTGCCACCTGTGCCAACTCAGGCTGCTTTGAGAGTGCCCATGGAGCTCTGCAAACTGAGACCAGGAACGTGGCGTGGTGGGTTTTCTTTCCCCGGGCAGAAGCCTTTTTCAGTACCAGATAGGCCCTTGGCCCTTTGGGGCGGCTGCTCGCTGGATTTCCGCGAATATCAAGATGCCGCCCAGGGACAAACTGCCGCCTGAGCCAATTCGGGGCTGCTTTGAGTGTGCCCATGGAGTTCTGCAAACTGAGACCAGGCACGTGGTGTGGTGAGCTTAGTTTACCTGGGCAGAAGCCTTTGTCAGTACCAGGTAGGCCTTCGCCCTTCGGGGCCAGCTGCCTGCTGGGTTTTTGCGAATCTGAAGATGCTGCCCAGGGACAAGCTGCCACCTGTGCCAATTCGCGCTGCCTTGAGAGTGCACATGGAGCTCTGCAAACTGAGACCATTAACGTGGGTTGGTCTGTTTTGTTTCCCTGGGCAGAAGCATTTGTCAGTACCAGGTAGGCCCTTGGCCCTTGGGGGCCGGCTGCCTGCAGGGATTTCCACAAATATCAAGATGCCGCCCAGGGGCAAGCTGCTACCTGTGCCAACTCGGGCTGCTTTAAGAGTGCCCACAGAGCTCTGCAAACTGAGACCAGGAACGTAGGGTTGTGGGTTTTGTATTCCCGGGCAGAAGCCTCTCTCAGTACCAGGTAGGCCCTTGGCCCTTGGGGGCCGGCTGCCTGCAGGATTTCCACGAATATCAAGATGCCGCCCAGGGACAAACTGCCACCTGTGCCAACTCGGACTGCTTTGAGAGTGCCCATGGAGCTCTGCAAACTGAGATGTGGAACGTGGGGTTGTGGGTTTTGTTTTCCCGGGCAGAAGCCTTTGTCAGTACCAGGAGGGCCCTTGTTCATCAGGGGCAGGCTGGCGGCTCAATTTCCACGAATATCAAGATGCTGCCCAGGGACAAGCTGCCACTTGTGCCAACTCGCGCTGCTTTGAGGGTGCCCACGGAGCTCTGCAAACTGAGACCAGGAACGTAGGATTATGGGTTTTGTTTTCCCGGGCAGAAGCCTCTCTCAGTGCCAGGTAGGCCCTTGTTCCTTAGGGGCAGGCTGGCAGGAAGATTTCCACGAATATCAAGATGCTGCCCAGGGACAAGCTGCCACCTGTGCCAACTCGGGCTGCTTTGAGAGTGCCCATGGAGCTCTGCAAACTGAGACCATGAACCTGGGGGTGCTGAGTTTTGTTTCTCCGGGTAGAAGCATTTGCAGTGCCAGGTAGGCCCTTGGTCTTTAAGGGCAGGCAGCCTGCTGGATTTCCATGAATATCAAGATGCTGCCAAAGGACAAGCTGCCACCTGCGCCAACTCGCGCTGCTTTGAGAGTGCCCTTGGAGCTCTGCAAAGTGAGACCAGGAACGTGCGTTGGTGAGTTTTGTTTCCCCGGGCAGAAGCATTTGTCAGTACCAGGTAGGCCCTCGGAATTTCAGGGCCGACTGCCTGCTGGATTTCCACGAATATCAAGATGCTGCCAGGGACAAGCTGCCACCTGTGCCAACTCGGGCTGCTTTGAGGGTGCCCATGGAGCTCTGCAAACTGACACCAGAAACGTGGGGTGCTGGGTTTTGTTTCCCCTGGCAGAAGCCTTTGTCAGTACCAGGTCGGCCCTTGGCCCTTGGGGGCCGGCTGCCTGCAGGATTTCCGCAAATATCAAGATGCCGCCCAGGGACAAGCTGCCACCTGTGCCAACTTGGGCTGCTTTGAGAGTGCCCATGGAGCTCTGCAAACTGAGATGTGGAACATGGGGGTGGTGGGTTTTCTTTTCCCCGGGCAGGAGCCTTTGTCAGTACCAGGAGGGTCCTTGTTCCTCAGGGGCAGGCTGCCTCCTGGATTTCCACGAATATCAAGATGCTGCCCAGGGACCAGCTGCCACTTGTGCCAACTCGCGCTGCTATGAGGGTGCCCACGGAGTTCTGCAAACTGAGACCAGGAACGTAGGGTTGTGGGTTTTGTTTTCCCGGGCAGAAGCCTCTCTCAGTACCAGGTATGCCCTTGTTCCTTAGGGGCAGGCTGGCAGCAAGCTTTCCACGAATATCAAGATGCTGCCCAGGGATATTCTGCCAACTGTGCCAACTCAGGCTGCTTTGAGAGTGCCCACGGAGCTCTGCAAACTGAGACCATGAACCTGGGGTGCTGAGTTTTTTTTCTCCGGGCAGAAGCATTTGCAGTGCCAGGTAGGCCCTCGGTCCTTAAGGGCAGGTAGCCTGCTGGATTTCCACGAATATCAAGATGCTGCCCAGGGACAAGCTGCCACCTGTGCCAACTCACGCTGCTTTGAGAGTGCCCATGGTGCTCTGCAAACTGAGACCAGAAACGTGGTGTTCTGAGTTTTGTTTTCCCGGGCAGAAGCCTTTGTCAGTACCAGGTAGGCCGTTGGCCCTTTGGGGCCAGCTGCCTGCAGGATTTCCACGAATATCAAAATGCCGCCCAGGGACAAGCTGCCACCTGTGCCAACTCGGGCTGCTTTGAGAGTGCCCACAGAGCTCTTCAAACTGAGAGAAAGTATGTGGGGTTATGGGTTTTGTTTTCCAGGGCAGAAGCCTTTGTCAGTACCAAGTAGGCCCTCAGCCCTTAGAGGCAGTCTGCCTGCTGGATTTCCACGCATATCAAGATGCCACCCAGGGACAAGCTGCCACCTGTGCCAACTCGGGCTGCTTTGAGAGTGCCCATGGAGCTCTGCAAAGTGAGACCAGGAACTTGCCTTGGTGAGTTTTGTTTCCCTGGGCAGAAGCATTTGCAGTACCAGGTAGGCTCTCGTAATTCAGGGCCGGCTGCCTTCTGGATTTCCACGAATATCAAAATGCTGCCCAGGGACCAGCTGCCACTTGTGCCAACTCGCGCTGCTTTGAGGGTGCCCATGGAGCTCTGCAAACTGAGACCAGGAACGTAGGGTTGTGGGTTTTGTTTTCCCGGGCAGAAGCCTCTCTCAGTACCAGGTAGGCCCTTGGTCCTTAGGGGCAGGCTGGCAGCAACTTTCCACGAATATCAAGATGCTGCCCAGGGACAAGCTGCCACCTGTGCCAACTCGGGCTGCTTTGAGAGTTCCCATGGAGCTCTGCAAACTGGGACCATTAACGTGAGGTGCTGAGTTTTGTTTGCCAGGGCGGAAACTTTTGCAGTGCCAGGTAGGCCCTTGGTCTTTAAGGGCTGGCAGCCTGCAGGATTTCCACGAATATCAAGATGCTGCCCAGGGATATTCTGCCACCTGTGCCAACTCGCGCTGCTTTGAGGGTGCCCACGGAGCTCTGCAAACTGAGACCAGAAACGTGGGGTGCTGGGTTTTGTTTCCCCTGGCAGAAGCCTTTGTCAGTACCAGGTCGGCCCTTGGCCCTTGGGGGCCGGCTGCCTGCAGGATTTCCACGAATATCTAGATGCCGCCCAGGAAAAAGCTGCCACCTGTGCCAACTCGGGCTGCTTTGAGAGTGCCCATGGAGCTCTGCAAACTGAGATGTGGAACGTGGGGTGGTGGATTTGGTTTCCCTGGGCAGAAGCCTTTCTCAGTACCAGGAGGGCCCTTGTTCCTCAGGGGCAGGCTGCCGGCTGGATTTCCACGAATATCAAGATGCTGCCCAGGGACAAGCTGCCACTTGTGCCAACTCGCGCTGCTTTGAGGGTGCCCACGGAGCTCTGCAAACTGAGACCAGGAACGTAGGGTTGTGGGTTTTGTATTCCCGGGCAGAAGCCTCTCTCAGTACCAGGTAGGCCCTTGGCCCTTGGGGGCCGGCTGCCTGCAGGATTTCCACGAATATCAAGATGCCGCCCAGGGACAAACTGCCACCTGTGCCAACTCGGGCTGCTTTGAGAGTGCCCATGGAGCTCTGCAAACTGAGATGTGGAACGTGGGGTTGTGGGTTTTGTTTTCCCGGGCAGAAGCCTTTGTCAGTACCAGGAGGGCCCTTGTTCATCAGGGGCAGGCTGGCGGCTCAATTTCCACGAATATCAAGATGCTGCCCAGGGACAAGCTGCCACTTGTGCCAACTCGCGCTGCTTTGAGGGTGCCCACGGAGCTCTGCAAAGTGAGACCAGGAACGTAGGATTGTGGGTTTTGTTTTCCCGGGCAGAAGCCTTTGTCAGTACCAAGTAGGCCCTTGTTCCTTAGGGGCAGGCTGGCAGGAAGATTTCCACGAATATCAAGATGCTGCCCCGGGACAAGCTGCCACCTGTGCCAACTCGGGCTGCTTTGAGAGTGCCCATGGAGCTCTGCAAACTGAGACCATGAACCTGGGGTGCTGAGTTTTGTTTCTCCGGGTAGAAGCATCTGCAGTGCCAGGTAGGCCCTTGGTCTTTAAGGGCAGGCAGCCTGCTGGATTTCCATGAATATCAAGATGCTGCCAAAGGACAAGCTGCCACCTGCGCCAACTCGCGCTGCTTTGAGAGTGCCCTTGGAGCTCTGCAAAGTGAGACCAGGAACGTGCGTTGGTGAGTTTTGTTTCCCCGGGCAGAAGCATTTGCAGTACCAGGTAGGCCCTCGGAATTTCAGGGCCGACTGCCTGCTGGATATCCACGAATATCAAGATGCTGCCCAGGGACAAGCTGCCACCTGTGCCAACTCGGGCTGCTTTGAGGGTGCCCATGGAGCTCTGCAAACTGACACCAGAAACGTGGGGTGCTGGGTTTTGTTTCCCCTGGCAGAAGCCTTTGTCAGTACCAGGTCGGCCCTTGGCCCTTGGGGGCCGGCTGCCTGCAGGATTTCCGCAAATATCAAGATGCCGCCCAGGGACAAGCTGCCACCTGTGCCAACTTGGGCTGCTTTGAGAGTGCCCATGGAGCTCTGCAAACTGAGATGTGGAACATGGGGTGGTGGGTTTTCTTTCCCCGGGCAGAAGCCTTTGTCAGTACCAGGAGGGTCCTTGTTCCTCAGGGGCAGGCTGCCTCCTGGATTTCCACGAATATCAAGATGCTGCCCAGGGACCAGCTGCCACTTGTGCCAACTCGCGCTGCTATGAGGGTGCCCACGGAGTTCTGCAAACTGAGACCAGGAACGTAGGGTTGTGGGTTTTGTTTTCCCGGGCAGAAGCCTCTCTCAGTACCAGGTATGCCCTTGTTCCTTAGGGGCAGGCTGGCAGCAAGCTTTCCACGAATATCAAGATGCTGCCCGGGGATATTCTGCCACCTGTGCCACCTCAGGCTGCTTTGAGAGTGCCCACGGAGCTCTGCAAACTGAGACCATGAACCTGGGGTGCTGAGTTTTGTTTCTCCGGGCAGAAGCATTTGCAGTGCCAGGTAGGCCCTTGGTCTTTAAGGACAGGTAGCCTGCTGGATTTCCACGAATATCAAGATGCTGCCCAGGGACAAGCTGCCACCTGTGCCAACTTGCGCTGCTTTGAGAGTGCCCATGGTGCTCTGCAAACTGAGACCAGAAACGTGGTGTTCTGAGTTTTGTTTTCCCGGGCAGAAGCCTTTGTCAGTACCAGGTAGGCCGTTGGCCCTTTGGGGCCAGCTGCCTGCAGGATTTCCACGAATATCAAGATGCCGCCCAGGGACAAGCTGCCACCTGTGCCAACTCGGGCTGCTTTGAGAGTGCCCACAGAGCTCTTCAAACTGAGAGAAAGTATGTGGGGTTATGGGTTTTGTTTTCCAGGGCAGAAGCCTTTGTCAGTACCAAGTAGGCCCTCAGGCCTTAGAGGCAGTCTGCCTGCTGGATTTCCACGCATATCAAGATGCTACCCAGGGACAAGCTGCCACCTGTGCCAACTCGGGCTGCTTTGAGAGTGCCCATGGAGCTCTGCAAAGTGAGACCAGGAACTTGCCTTGGTGAGTTTTGTTTCCCTGGGCAGAAGCATTTGCAGTACCAGGTAGGCTCTCGTAATTCAGGGCCGGCTGCCTCCTGGATTTCCACGAATATCAAGATGCTGCCCAGGGACCAGCTTCCACTTGTGCCAACTCGCGCTGCTTTGAGGGTGCCCACGGAGCTCTGCAAACTGAGACCAGGAACGTAGGGTTGTGGGTTTTGTTTTCCCGGGCAGAAGCCTCTCTCAGTACCAGGTAGGCCCTTGGTCCTTAGGGGCAGGCTGGCAGCAAGCTTTCCACGAATATCAAGATGCTGCCCAGGGACAAGCTGCCACCTGTGCCAACTCGGGCTGCTTTGAGAGTTCCCATGGAGCTCTGCAAACTGGGACCATTAACGTGAGGTGCTGAGTTTTGTTTGCCAGGGCGGAAACATTTGCAGTGCCAGGTAGGCCCTTGGTCTTTAAGGGCTGGCAGCCTGCAGGATTTCCACGAATATCAAGATGCTGCCACCTGTGCCAACTCGGGCTGCTTTGAGGGTGCCCACGGAGCTCTGCAAACTGAGACCAGAAACGTGGGGTGCTGAGTTTTGTTTCCCCTGGCAGAAGCCTTTGTCAGTACCAGGTCGGCCCTTGGCCCTTGGGGGCCGGCTGCCTGCAGGATTTCCATGAATATCAAGATGCTGCCCAGGGACAAGCTGCCACCTGTGCCAACTCGGGCTGCTTTGAGAGTGCCCACGGTGCTCTGCAAACTGAGATGTGGAACGTGGGGTTATGGCTTTTGTTTTCCCGGGCAGAAGCCTTTGTCAGTACCAGGAGGGCCCTTGTTCCTCAGGGGCAGGCTGCCCGCTGGATTTCCACGAATATCAAGATGCTGCCCAGGGACAAGCTGCCACTTGTGCCAACTCAGGCTGCTTTGAGGGTGCCCACGGAACTCTGCAAACTGAGACCATGAACCTGTGTTGCTGAGTTTTGTTTCTCCGGGCAGAAGCCTTTGTCAGTACCAGGAGGGCCCTTGTTCCTCAGGGGCAGGCTGCCCGGTGGATTTCCACGAATATCAAGATGCTGCCCAGGGACAAGCTGCCACTTGTGCCAACTCGCGCTGCTATGAGGGTGCCCACGGAGTTCTGCAAACTGAGACCAGGAACGTAGGGTTGTGGGTTTTGTTTTCCCGGGCAGAAGCCTCTCTCAGTACCAGGTATGCCCTTGTTCCTTAGGGGCAGGCTGGCAGCAAGCTTTCCACGAATATCAAGATGCTGCCCAGGGATATTCTGCCACCTGTGCCAACTCAGGCTGCTTTGAGAGTGCCCATGGTGCTCTGCAAACTGAGACCAGAAACGTGGTGTTCTGAGTTTTGTTTTCTCGGGCAGAAGCCTTTGTCAGTACCAGGTAGGCCGTTGGCCCTTTGGGGCCAGCTGCCTGCAGGATTTCCACGAATATCAAGATGCCGCCCAGGGACAAGCTGCCACCTGTGCCAACTCGGGCTGCTTTGAGAGTGCCCACAGAGCTCTTCAAACTGAGAGAAAGTATGTGGGGTTATGGGTTTTGTTTTCTCGTGCAGAAGCCTTTGTCAGTACCAAGTAGGCCCTCAGCCCTTAGAGGCAGTCTGCCTGCTGGATTTCCACGCATATCAAGATGCCACCCAGGGACAAGCTGCCACCTGTGCCAACTCGGGCTGCTTTGAGAGTGCCCATGGAGCTCTGCAAAGTGAGACCAGGAACGTGGGGTGCTGAGTTTTGTTTCCCCGGGCAGAAGCATATGCAGTACCAGGTAGGCTCTCGTAATTCAGGGCCGGCTGCCTCCTGGATTTCCACGAATATCAAGCTGCTGCCCAGGGACAAGCTTCCATTTGTGCCAACTCGCGCTGCTTTGAGGGTGCCCACGGAACTCTGCAAACTGAGACCAGGAACGTAGGGTTGTGGGTTTTGTTTTCCCGGGCAGAAGCCTCTCTCAGTACCAGGTAGGCCCTTGGTCCTTAGGGGCAGGCTGGCAGCAAGATTTCCACGAATATCAAGATGCTGCCCAGGGACTAGATGCCACCTGTGCCAACTCGGGCTGCTTTGAGGGTGCCCACGGAGCTCTGCAAACTGAGACCAGAAACGTGGGGTGCTGGGTTTTGTTTCCCCTGGCAGAAGCCTTTGTCAGTACCAGGTCGGCCCTTGGCCCTTGGGGGCCGGCTGCCTGCAGGATTTCCACGAATATCTAGATGCCGCCCAGGAAAAAGCTGCCACCTGTGCCAACTCGGGCTGCTTTGAGAGTGCCCATGGAGCTCTGCAAACTGAGACCATGAACCTGGGGTGCTGAGTTTTGTTTCTCCGGGCAGAAGCATTTGCAGTGCCAGGTAGGCCCTTGGTCTTTAAGGGCAGGCAGCCTGCTGGATTTCCATGAATATCAAGATGCTGCCAAAGGACAAGCTGCCGCCTGCGCCAACTCGCGCTGCTTTGAGAGTGCCCTTGGAGCTCTGCAAAGTGAGACCAGGAACGTGCGTTGCTGAGTTTTGTTTCCCCGGGCAGAAGCATTTGTCCATACCAGGTAGGCCCTCGGAATTTCAGGGCCGACTGCCTGCTGGATTTCCACGAATATCAAGATGCTGCCCAGGGACAAGCTGCCACCTGTGCCAGCTCGGGCTTCTTTGAGAGTGCCCATGGAGCTCTGCAAACTGACACCAGAAACGTGGGGTGCTGGGTTTTGTTTCCCCTGGCAGAAGCCTTTGTCAGTACCAGGTCGGCCCTTGGCCCTTGGGGGCCGGCTGCCTGCAGGATTTCCGCAAATATCAAGATGCCGCCCAGGGACAAGCTGCCACCTGTGCCAACTTGGGCTGCTTTGAGAGTGCCCATGGTGCTCTGCAAACTGAGATGTGGAACATGGGGTGGTGGGTTTTCTTTCCCCGGGCAGGAGCCTTTGTCAGTACCAGGAGGGTCCTTGTTCCTCAGGGGCAGGCTGCCTCCTGGATTTCCACGAATATCAAGATGCTGCCCAGGGACCAGCTGCCACTTGTGCCAACTCGCGCTGCTATGAGGGTGCCCACGGAGTTCTGCAAACTGAGACCAGGAACGTAGGGTTGTGGGTTTTGTTTTCCCGGGCAGAAGCCTCTCTCAGTACCAGGTATGCCCTTGTTCCTTAGGTGCAGGCTGGCAGCAAGCTTTCCACGAATATCAAGATGCTGCCCAGGGATATTCTGCCACCTGTGCCAACTCGGGCTGCTTTGAGGGTGCCCACGGAGCTCTGCAAACTGAGACCAGAAACGTGGGGTGCTGGGTTTTGTTTCCCCTGGCAGAAGCCTTTGTCAGTACCAGGTCGGCCCTTGGCCCTTGGGGGCCGACTGCCTGCAGGATTTCCATGAATATCAAGATGCTGCCCAGGGACAAGCTGCCACCTGTGCCAACTCGGGCTGCTTTGAGAGTGCCCACGGTGCTCTGCAAACTGAGATGTGGAACGTGGGGTTATGGCTTTTGTTTTCCCGGGCAGAAGCCTTTGTCAGTACCAGGAGGGCCCTTGTTCCTCAGGGGCAGGCTGCCCGCTGGATTTCCACGAATATCAAGATGCTGCCCAGGGACAAGCTGCCACTTGTGCCAACTCGCGCTGCTTTGAGGGTGCCCACGGAACTCTGCAAACTGAGACCATGAACCTGTGTTGCTGAGTTTTGTTTCTCCGGGCAGAAGCATTTGAAGTGCCAGGTAGGCCCTCGGTCCTTAAGGGCAGGCAGCCTGCTGTATTTCCACGAATATCAAGATGCTGCCCAGGGACAAGCTGCCACCTGTGCCAACTCACGCTGCTTTGAGAGTGCCCATGGTGCTCTGCAAACTGAGACCAGAAACGTGGTGTTCTGAGTTTTGTTTTCCCGGGCAGAAGCCTTTGTCAGTACCAGGTCGGCCCTTGGCCCTTGGGGGCCAGCTGCCTGCAGGATTTCCACGAATATCAAGATGCCACCCAGGGACAAGCTGCCACCTGTGCCAACTCGGGCTGCTTTGAGAGTGCCCACAGAGCTCTTCAAACTGAGAGAAAGTATGTGGGGTTATGGGTTTTGTTTTCCAGGGCAGAAGCCTTTGTCAGTACCAAGTAGGCCCTCAGCCCTTAGAGGCAGTCTGCCTGCTGGATTTCCACGCATATCAAGATGCCACCCAGGGACGTGCTGCCACCTGTGCCAACTCGGGCTGCTTTGAGAGTGCCCATGGAGCTCTGCAAAGTGAGATGTGGAACGTGGGGTGCTGAGTTTTGTTTCCCCGGGCAGAAGCATATGCAGTACCAGGTAGGCTCTCGTAATTCAGGGCCGGCTGCCTCCTGGATTTCCACGAATATCAAGCTGCTGCCCAGGGACAAGCTTCCATTTGTGCCAACTCGCGCTGCTTTGAGGGTGCCCACGGAGCTCTGCAAACTGAGACCAGGAACGTAGGGTTGTGGGTTTTGTTTTCCCGGGCAGAAGCCTCTCTCAGTACCAGGTAGGCCCTTGGTCCTTAGGGGCAGGCTGGCAGCAAGATTTCCACGAATATCAAGATGCTGCCCAGGGACTAGCTGCCACCTGTGCCAACTCGGGCTGCTTTGAGGGTGCCCACGGAGCTCTGCAAACTGAGACCAGAAACGTGGGGTGCTGGGTTTTGTTTCCCCGGGCAGAAGCCTTTGTCAGTACCAGGTCGGCCCTTGGCCCTTGGGGGCCGGCTGCCTGCAGGATTTCCACGAATATCTAGATGCCGCCCAGGAAAAAGCTGCCACCTGTGCCAACTCGGGCTGCTTTGAGAGTGCCCATGGAGCTCTGCAAGCTGAGATGTGGAACGTGGGGTGGTGGATTTGGTTTCCCTGGGCAGAAGCCTTTGTCAGTACCAGGAGGGCCCTTGTTCCTCAGGGGCAGGCTGCCCGCTGGATTTCCACGAATATCAAGATGCTGCCCAGGGACAAGCTGCCACTTGTGCCAACTCGCGCTGCTTTGAGAGTGCCCATGGTGCTCTGCAAACTGAGACCAGAAACGTGGTGTTCTGAGTTTTGTTTTCCCGGGCAGAAGCCTTTGTCAGTACCAGGTAGGCCGTTGGCCCTTTGGGGCCAGCTGCCTGCAGGATTTCCACGAATATCAAGATGCCGCCCAGGGACAAGCTGCCACCTGTGCCAACTCGGGCTGCTTTGAGAGTGCCCACAGAGCTCTTCAAACTGAGAGAAAGTATGTGGGGTTATGGGTTTTGTTTTCCAGGGCAGAAGCCTTTGTCAGTACCAAGTAGGCCCTCAGCCCTTAGAGGCAGTCTGCCTGCTGGATTTCCACGCATATCAAGATGCTACCCAGGGACAAGCTGCCACCTGTGCCAACTCGGGCTGCTTTGAGAGTGCCCATGGAGCTCTGCAAAGTGAGACCAGGAACTTGCCTTGGTGAGTTTTGTTTCCCTGGGCAGAAGCATTTGCAGTACCAGGTAGGCTCTCGTAATTCAGGGCCGGCTGCCTCCTGGATTTCCACGAATATCAAGATGCTGCCCAGGGACCAGCTGCCACTTGGGCCAACTCGCGCTGCTTTGAGGGTGCCCACGGAGCTCTGCAAACTGAGACCAGGAACGTAGGGTTGTGGGTTTTGTTTTCCCGGGCAGAAGCCTCTCTCAGTACCAGGTAGGCCCTTGGTCCTTAGGGGCAGGCTGGCAGCAAGCTTTCCACGAATATCAAGATGCTGCCCAGGGACAAGCTGCCACCTGTGCCAACTCGGGCTGCTTTGAGAGTTCCCATGGAGCTCTGCAAACTGGGACCATTAACGTGAGGTGCTGAGTTTTGTTTGCCAGGGCGGAAACATTTGCAGTGCCAGGTAGGCCCTTGGTCTTTAAGGGCTGGCAGCCTGCAGGATTTCCACGAATATCAAGATGCTGCCCAGGGATATTCTGCCACCTGTGCCAACTCGGGCTGCTTTGAGGGTGCCCACGGAGCTCTGCAAACTGAGACCAGAAACGTGGGGTGCTGGGTTTTGTTTCCCCTGGCAGAAGCCTTTGTCAGTACCAGGTCGGCCCTTGGCCCTTGGGGGCCGGCTGCCTGCAGGATTTCCATGAATATCAAGATGCTGCCCAGGGACAAGCTGCCACCTGTGCCAACTCGGGCTGCTTTGAGAGTGCCCACGGTGCTCTGCAAACTGAGATGTGGAACGTGGGGTTATGGCTTTTGTTTTCCCGGGCAGAAGCCTTTGTCAGTACCAGGAGGGCCCTTGTTCCTCAGGGGCAGGCTGCCCGCTGGATTTCCACGAATATCAAGATGCTGCCCAGGGACAAGCTGCCACTTGTGCCAACTCAGGCTGCTTTGAGGGTGCCCACGGAACTCTGCAAACTGAGACCATGAACCTGTGTTGCTGAGTTTTGTTTCTCCGGGCAGAAGCCTTTGTCAGTACCAGGAGGGCCCTTGTTCCTCAGGGGCAGGCTGCCCGGTGGATTTCCACGAATATCAAGATGCTGCCCAGGGACAAGCTGCCACTTGTGCCAACTCGCGCTGCTATGAGGGTGCCCACGGAGTTCTGCAAACTGAGACCAGGAACGTAGGGTTGTGGGTTTTGTTTTCCCGGGCAGAAGCCTCTCTCAGTACCAGGTATGCCCTTGTTCCTTAGGGGCAGGCTGGCAGCAAGCTTTCCACGAATATCAAGATGCTGCCCAGGGATATTCTGCCACCTGTGCCAACTCAGGCTGCTTTGAGAGTGCCCATGGTGCTCTGCAAACTGAGACCAGAAACGTGGTGTTCTGAGTTTTGTTTTCTCGGGCAGAAGCCTTTGTCAGTACCAGGTAGGCCGTTGGCCCTTTGGGGCCAGCTGCCTGCAGGATTTCCACGAATATCAAGATGCCGCCCAGGGACAAGCTGCCACCTGTGCCAACTCGGGCTGCTTTGAGAGTGCCCACAGAGCTCTTCAAACTGAGAGAAAGTATGTGGGGTTATGGGTTTTGTTTTCTCGTGCAGAAGCCTTTGTCAGTACCAAGTAGGCCCTCAGCCCTTAGAGGCAGTCTGCCTGCTGGATTTCCACGCATATCAAGATGCCACCCAGGGACAAGCTGCCACCTGTGCCAACTCGGGCTGCTTTGAGAGTGCCCATGGAGCTCTGCAAAGTGAGACCAGGAACGTGGGGTGCTGAGTTTTGTTTCCCCGGGCAGAAGCATATGCAGTACCAGGTAGGCTCTCGTAATTCAGGGCCGGCTGCCTCCTGGATTTCCACGAATATCAAGCTGCTGCCCAGGGACAAGCTTCCATTTGTGCCAACTCGCGCTGCTTTGAGGGTGCCCACGGAGCTCTGCAAACTGAGACCAGGAACGTAGGGTTGTGGGTTTTGTTTTCCCGGGCAGAAGCCTCTCTCAGTACCAGGTAGGCCCTTGGTCCTTAGGGGCAGGCTGGCAGCAAGATTTCCACGAATATCAAGATGCTGCCCAGGGACTAGATGCCACCTGTGCCAACTCGGGCTGCTTTGAGGGTGCCCACGGAGCTCTGCAAACTGAGACCAGAAACGTGGGGTGCTGGGTTTTGTTTCCCCTGGCAGAAGCCTTTGTCAGTACCAGGTCGGCCCTTGGCCCTTGGGGGCCGGCTGCCTGCAGGATTTCCACGAATATCTAGATGCCGCCCAGGAAAAAGCTGCCACCTGTGCCAACTCGGGCTGCTTTGAGAGTGCCCATGGAGCTCTGCAAACTGAGACCATGAACCTGGGGTGCTGAGTTTTGTTTCTCCGGGCAGAAGCATTTGCAGTGCCAGGTAGGCCCTTGGTCTTTAAGGGCAGGCAGCCTGCTGGATTTCCATGAATATCAAGATGCTGCCAAAGGACAAGCTGCCGCCTGCGCCAACTCGCGCTGCTTTGAGAGTGCCCTTGGAGCTCTGCAAAGTGAGACCAGGAACGTGCGTTGCTGAGTTTTGTTTCCCCGGGCAGAAGCATTTGTCCATACCAGGTAGGCCCTCGGAATTTCAGGGCCGACTGCCTGCTGGATTTCCACGAATATCAAGATGCTGCCCAGGGACAAGCTGCCACCTGTGCCAGCTCGGGCTTCTTTGAGAGTGCCCATGGAGCTCTGCAAACTGACACCAGAAACGTGGGGTGCTGGGTTTTGTTTCCCCTGGCAGAAGCCTTTGTCAGTACCAGGTCGGCCCTTGGCCCTTGGGGGCCGGCTGCCTGCAGGATTTCCGCAAATATCAAGATGCCGCCCAGGGACAAGCTGCCACCTGTGCCAACTTGGGCTGCTTTGAGAGTGCCCATGGTGCTCTGCAAACTGAGATGTGGAACATGGGGTGGTGGGTTTTCTTTCCCCGGGCAGGAGCCTTTGTCAGTACCAGGAGGGTCCTTGTTCCTCAGGGGCAGGCTGCCTCCTGGATTTCCACGAATATCAAGATGCTGCCCAGGGACCAGCTGCCACTTGTGCCAACTCGCGCTGCTATGAGGGTGCCCACGGAGTTCTGCAAACTGAGACCAGGAACGTAGGGTTGTGGGTTTTGTTTTCCCGGGCAGAAGCCTCTCTCAGTACCAGGTATGCCCTTGTTCCTTAGGTGCAGGCTGGCAGCAAGCTTTCCACGAATATCAAGATGCTGCCCAGGGATATTCTGCCACCTGTGCCAACTCGGGCTGCTTTGAGGGTGCCCACGGAGCTCTGCAAACTGAGACCAGAAACGTGGGGTGCTGGGTTTTGTTTCCCCTGGCAGAAGCCTTTGTCAGTACCAGGTCGGCCCTTGGCCCTTGGGGGCCGACTGCCTGCAGGATTTCCATGAATATCAAGATGCTGCCCAGGGACAAGCTGCCACCTGTGCCAACTCGGGCTGCTTTGAGAGTGCCCACGGTGCTCTGCAAACTGAGATGTGGAACGTGGGGTTATGGCTTTTGTTTTCCCGGGCAGAAGCCTTTGTCAGTACCAGGAGGGCCCTTGTTCCTCAGGGGCAGGCTGCCCGCTGGATTTCCACGAATATCAAGATGCTGCCCAGGGACAAGCTGCCACTTGTGCCAACTCGCGCTGCTTTGAGGGTGCCCACGGAACTCTGCAAACTGAGACCATGAACCTGTGTTGCTGAGTTTTGTTTCTCCGGGCAGAAGCATTTGAAGTGCCAGGTAGGCCCTCGGTCCTTAAGGGCAGGCAGCCTGCTGTATTTCCACGAATATCAAGATGCTGCCCAGGGACAAGCTGCCACCTGTGCCAACTCACGCTGCTTTGAGAGTGCCCATGGTGCTCTGCAAACTGAGACCAGAAACGTGGTGTTCTGAGTTTTGTTTTCCCGGGCAGAAGCCTTTGTCAGTACCAGGTCGGCCCTTGGCCCTTGGGGGCCAGCTGCCTGCAGGATTTCCACGAATATCAAGATGCCACCCAGGGACAAGCTGCCACCTGTGCCAACTCGGGCTGCTTTGAGAGTGCCCACAGAGCTCTTCAAACTGAGAGAAAGTATGTGGGGTTATGGGTTTTGTTTTCCAGGGCAGAAGCCTTTGTCAGTACCAAGTAGGCCCTCAGCCCTTAGAGGCAGTCTGCCTGCTGGATTTCCACGCATATCAAGATGCCACCCAGGGACGTGCTGCCACCTGTGCCAACTCGGGCTGCTTTGAGAGTGCCCATGGAGCTCTGCAAAGTGAGATGTGGAACGTGGGGTGCTGAGTTTTGTTTCCCCGGGCAGAAGCATATGCAGTACCAGGTAGGCTCTCGTAATTCAGGGCCGGCTGCCTCCTGGATTTCCACGAATATCAAGCTGCTGCCCAGGGACAAGCTTCCATTTGTGCCAACTCGCGCTGCTTTGAGGGTGCCCACGGAGCTCTGCAAACTGAGACCAGGAACGTAGGGTTGTGGGTTTTGTTTTCCCGGGCAGAAGCCTCTCTCAGTACCAGGTAGGCCCTTGGTCCTTAGGGGCAGGCTGGCAGCAAGATTTCCACGAATATCAAGATGCTGCCCAGGGACTAGCTGCCACCTGTGCCAACTCGGGCTGCTTTGAGGGTGCCCACGGAGCTCTGCAAACTGAGACCAGAAACGTGGGGTGCTGGGTTTTGTTTCCCCGGGCAGAAGCCTTTGTCAGTACCAGGTCGGCCCTTGGCCCTTGGGGGCCGGCTGCCTGCAGGATTTCCACGAATATCTAGATGCCGCCCAGGAAAAAGCTGCCACCTGTGCCAACTCGGGCTGCTTTGAGAGTGCCCATGGAGCTCTGCAAGCTGAGATGTGGAACGTGGGGTGGTGGATTTGGTTTCCCTGGGCAGAAGCCTTTGTCAGTACCAGGAGGGCCCTTGTTCCTCAGGGGCAGGCTGCCCGCTGGATTTCCACGAATATCAAGATGCTGCCCAGGGACAAGCTGCCACTTGTGCCAACTCGCGCTGCTTTGAGGGTGCCCATGGAGCTCTGCAAACTGAGACCAGGAACGTAGGGTTGTGGGTTTTGTATTCCCGGGCAGAAGCCTCTCTCAGTACCAGGTAGGCCCTTGGCCCTTGGGGGCCGGCTGCCTGCAGGATTTCCACGAATATCAAGATGCCGCCCAGGGACAAACTGCCACCTGTGCCAACTCGGGCTGCTTTGAGAGTGCCCATGGAGCTCTGCAAACTGAGATGTGGAACGTGGGGTTGTGGGTTTTGTTTTCCCGGGCAGAAGCCTTTGTCAGTACCAGGAGGGCCCTTGTTCATCAGGGGCAGGCTGGCGGCTCAATTTCCACGAATATCAAGATGCTGCCCAGGGACAAGCTGCCACTTGTGCCAACTCGCGCTGCTTTGAGGGTGCCCACGGAGCTCTGCAAACTGAGACCAGGAACGTAGGATTGTGGGTTTTGTTTTCCCGGGCAGAAGCCTCTCTCAGTACCAGGTAGGCCCTTGTTCCTTAGGGGCAGGCTGGCAGGAAGATTTCCACGAATATCAAGATGCTGCCCAGGGACAAGCTGCCACCTGTGCCAACTCGGGCTGCTTTGAGAGTGCCCATGGAGCTCTGCAAACTGAGACCATGAACCTGGGGTGCTGAGTTTTGTTTCTCCGGGCAGAAGCATTTGCAGTGCCAGGTAGGCCCTTGGTCTTTAAGGGCAGGCAGCCTGCTGGATTTCCATGAATATCAAGATGCTGCCAAAGGACAAGCTGCCGCCTGCGCCAACTCGCGCTGCTTTGAGAGTGCCCTTGGAGCTCTGCAAAGTGAGACCAGGAACGTGCGTTGCTGAGTTTTGTTTCCCCGGGCAGAAGCATTTGTCCATACCAGGTAGGCCCTCGGAATTTCAGGGCCGACTGCCTGCTGGATTTCCACGAATATCAAGATGCTGCCCAGGGACAAGCTGCCACCTGTGCCAACTCGGGCTTCTTTGAGAGTGCCCATGGAGCTCTGCAAACTGACACCAGAAACGTGGGGTGCTGGGTTTTGTTTCCCCTGGCAGAAGCCTTTGTCAGTACCAGGTCGGCCCTTGGCCCTTGGGGGCCGGCTGCCTGCAGGATTTCCGCAAATATCAAGATGCCGCCCAGGGACAAGCTGCCACCTGTGCCAACTTGGGCTGCTTTGAGAGTGCCCATGGAGCTCTGCAAACTGAGATGTGGAACATGGGGTGGTGGGTTTTCTTTCCCCGGGCAGGAGCCTTTGTCAGTACCAGGAGGGTCCTTGTTCCTCAGGGGCAGGCTGCCTGCTGGATTTCCACGAATATCAAGATGCTGCCCAGGGACCAGCTGCCACTTGTGCCAACTCGCGCTGCTATGAGGGTGCCCACGGAGTTCTGCAAACTGAGACCAGGAACGTAGGGTTGTGGGTTTTGTTTTCCCGGGCAGAAGCCTCTCTCAGTACCAGGTATGCCCTTGTTCCTTAGGTGCAGGCTGGCAGCAAGCTTTCCACGAATATCAAGATGCTGCCCAGGGATATTCTGCCACCTGTGCCAACTCGGGCTGCTTTGAGGGTGCCCACGGAGCTCTGCAAACTGAGACCAGAAACGTGGGGTGCTGGGTTTTGTTTCCCCTGGCAGAAGCCTTTGTCAGTACCAGGTCGGCCCTTGGCCCTTGGGGGCCGCTGCCTGCAGGATTTCCATGAATATCAAGATGCTGCCCAGGGACAAGCTGCCACCTGTGCCAACTCGGGCTTCTTTGAGAGTGCCCACGGAGCTCTGCAAACTGAGATGTGGAACGTGGGGTTATGGCTTTTGTTTTCCCGGGCAGAAGCCTTTGTCAGTACCAGGAGGGCCCTTGTTCCTCAGGGGCAGGCTGCCCGCTGGATTTCCACGAATATCAAGATGCTGCCCAGGGACAAGCTGCCACTTGTGCCAACTCAGGCTGCTTTGAGGGTGCCCACGGAACTCTGCAAACTGAGACCATGAACCTGTGTTGCTGAGTTTTGTTTCTCCGGGCAGAAGCATTTGAAGTGCCAGGTAGGCCCTCGGTCCTTAAGGGCAGGCAGCCTGCTGTATTTCCACGAATATCAAGATGCTGCCCAGGGACAAGCTGCCACCTGTGCCAACTCACGCTGCTTTGAGAGTGCCCATGGTGCTCTGCAAACTGAGACCAGAAACGTGGTGTTCTGAGTTTTGTTTTCCCGGGCAGAAGCCTTTGTCAGTACCAGGTCGGCCCTTGGCCCTTGGGGGCCAGCTGCCTGCAGGATTTCCACGAATATCAAGATGCCACCCAGGGACAAGCTGCCACCTGTGCCAACTCGGGCTGCTTTGAGAGTGCCCACAGAGCTCTTCAAACTGAGAGAAAGTATGTGGGGTTATGGGTTTTGTTTTCCAGGGCAGAAGCCTTTGTCAGTACCAAGTAGGCCCTCAGCCCTTAGAGGCAGTCTGCCTGCTGGATTTCCACGCATATCAAGATGCCTCCCAGGGACAAGCTGCCACCTGTGCCAACTCGGGCTGCTTTGAGAGTGCCCATGGAGCTCTGCAAAGTGAGACCAGGAACGTGGGGTGCTGAGTTTTGTTTCCCCGGGCAGAAGCATATGCAGTACCAGGTAGGCTCTCGTAATTCAGGGCCGGCTGCCTCCTGGATTTCCACGAATATCAAGCTGCTGCCCAGGGACAAGCTTCCATTTGTGCCAACTCGCGCTGCTTTGAGGGTGCCCACGGAGCTCTGCAAACTGAGACCAGGAACGTAGGGTTGTGGGTTTTGTTTTCCCGGGCAGAAGCCTCTCTCAGTACCAGGTAGGCCCTTGGTCCTTAGGGGCAGGCTGGCAGCAAGATTTCCACGAATATCAAGATGCTGCCCAGGGACTAGCTGCCACCTGTGCCAACTCGGGCTGCTTTGAGGGTGCCCACGGAGCTCTGCAAACTGAGACCAGAAACGTGGGGTGCTGGGTTTTGTTTCCCCTGGCAGAAGCCTTTGTCAGTACCAGGTCGGCCCTTGGCCCTTGGGGGCCGGCTGCCTGCAGGATTTCCACGAATATCTAGATGCCGCCCAGGAAAAAGCTGCCACCTGTGCCAACTCGGGCTGCTTTGAGAGTGCCCATGGAGCTCTGCAAACTGAGACCATGAACCTGGGGTGCTGAGTTTTGTTTCTCCGGGCAGAAGCATTTGCAGTGCCAGGTAGGCCCTTGGTCTTTAAGGGCAGGCAGCCTGCTGGATTTCCATGAATATCAAGATGCTGCCAAAGGACAAGCTGCCGCCTGCGCCAACTCGCGCTGCTTTGAGAGTGCCCTTGGAGCTCTGCAAAGTGAGACCAGGAACGTGCGTTGGTGAGTTTTGTTTCCCCGGGCAGAAGCATTTGTCAGTACCAGGTAGGCCCTCGGAATTTCAGGGCCGACTGCCTGCTGGATTTCCACGAATATCAAGATGCTGCCCAGGGACAAGCTGCCACCTGTGCCAACTCGGGCTTCTTTGAGAGTGCCCATGGAGCTCTGCAAACTGACACCAGAAACGTGGGGTGCTGGGTTTTGTTTCCCCTGGCAGAAGCCGTTGTCAGTACCAGGTCGGCCCTTGGCCCTTGGGGGCCGGCTGCCTGCAGGATTTCCGCAAATATCAAGATGCCGCCCAGGGACAAGCTGCCACCTGTGCCAACTTGGGCTGCTTTGAGAGTGCCCATGGAGCTCTGCAAACTGAGATGTGGAACATGGGGTGGTGGGTTTTCTTTCCCCGGGCAGGAGCCTTTGTCAGTACCAGGAGGGTCCTTGTTCCTCAGGGGCAGGCTGCCTCCTGGATTTCCACGAATATCAAGATGCTGCCCAGGGACCAGCTGCCACTTGTGCCAACTCGCGCTGCTATGAGGGTGCCCACGGAGTTCTGCAAACTGAGACCAGGAACGTAGGGTTGTGGGTTTTGTTTTCCCGGGCAGAAGCCTCTCTCAGTACCAGGTATGCCCTTGTTCCTTAGGTGCAGGCTGGCAGCAAGCTTTCCACGAATATCAAGATGCTGCCCAGGGATATTCTGCCACCTGTGCCAACTCGGGCTGCTTTGAGAGTGCCCACGGAGCTCTGCAAACTGAGACCATGAACCTGGGGTGCTGAGTTTTGTTTCTCCGGGCAGAAGCATTTGCAGTGCCAGGTAGGCCCTCGGTCCTTAAGGGCAGGTAGCCTGCTGGATTTCCACGAATATCAAGATGCTGCCCAGGGACAAGCTGCCACCTGTGCCAACTCGCGCTGCTTTGAGAGTGCCCATGGTGCTCTGCAAACTGAGACCAGAAACGTGGTGTTCTGAGTTTTGTTTTCCCGGGCAGAAGCCTTTGTCGGTACCAGGTAGGCCGTTGGCCCTTTGGGGCCAGCTGCCTGCAGGATTTCCACGAATATCAAGATGCCGCCCAGGGACAAGCTGCCACTTGTGCCAACTCGGGCTGCTTTGAGAGTGCCCACAGAGCTCTTCAAACTGAGAGAAAGTATGTGGGGTTATGGGTTTTGTTTTCCAGGGCAGAAGCCTTTGTCAGTACCAAGTAGGCCCTCAGCCCTTAGAGGCAGTCTGCCTGCTGGATTTCCACGAATATCAAGATGCCACCCAGGGACAAGCTGCCACCTGTGCCAACTCGGGCTGCTTTGAGAGTGCCCATGGAGCTCTGCAAAGTTAGACCAGGAACTTGCCTTGGTGAGTTTTGTTTCCCCGGGCAGAAGCATTTGCAGTACCAGGTAGGCTCTCGTAATTCAGGGCCGGCTGCCTGCTGGATTTCCACGAATATCAAGATGCTGCCCAGGGACAAGCTTCCACTTGTGCTAACTCGCGCTGCTTTGAGGGTGCCCACGGAGCTCTGCAAAGTGAGACCAGGAACTTGCCTTGGTGAGTTTTGTTTCCCCGGGCAGAAGCATTTGCAGTACCAGGTAGGCTCTCGTAATTCAGGGCCGGCTGCCTTCTGGATTTCCACGAATATCAAGATGCTGCCCAGGGACAAGCTTCCACTTGTGCTAACTCGCGCTGCTTTGAGGGTGCCCACGGAGCTCTGCAAACTGAGACCAGGAAGGTAGGGTTGTGGGTTTTGTTTTCCAGAGCAGAAGCCTCTCTCAGTACCAGGTAGGCCCTTGTTCCTTAGGGGCAGGCTGCCAGCTGAATTTCCACGAATATCAAGATGCTGCCCAGGGACAAGCTGCCACCTGTGCCAACTCGGGCTGCTTTGAGAGTTCCCATGGAGCTCTGCAAACTGGGACCATTAACGTGAGGTGCTGAGTTTTGTTTCTCTGGGCAGAAACATTTGCAGTGCCAGGTAGGCCCTTGGTCTTTAAGGGCTGGCAGCCTGCAGGATTTCCACGAATATCAAGATGCTGCCCAGGGACAAGCTGCCACCTGTGCCAACTCGGGCTGCTTTGAGGGTGCCCACAGAACTCTGCAAACTGAGACCAGAAACGTGGGGTGCTGGGTTTTGTTTCCCCGGGCAGAAGCCTTTGTCAGTACCAGGTCGGCCCTTGGCCCTTGGGGGCCGGCTGCCTGCAGGATTTCCACGAATATCAAGATGCTGCCCAGGGACAAGCTGCCACCTGTGCCAACTCGGGCTGCTTTGAGAGTGCCCATGGAGCTCTGCAAACTGAGATGTGGAACGTGGGGTTATGGCTTTTGTTTTCCCGGGCAGAAGCCTTTGTCAGTACCAGGAGGGCCCTTGTTCCTCAGGGGCAGGCTGCCCGCTGGATTTCCACGAATATCAAGATGCTGCCCAGGGACAAGCTGCCACTTGTGCCAACTCAGGCTGCTTTGAGGGTGCCCACGGAACTCTGCAAACTGAGACCATGAACCTGTGTTGCTGAGTTTTGTTTCTCCGGGCAGAAGCATTTGAAGTGCCAGGTAGGCCCTCGGTCCTTAAGGGCAGGCAGCCTGCTGTATTTCCACGAATATCAAGATGCTGCCCAGGGACAAGCTGCCACCTGTGCCAACTCACGCTGCTTTGAGAGTGCCCATGGTGCTCTGCAAACTGAGACCAGAAACGTGGTGTTCTGAGTTTTGTTTTCCCGGGCAGAAGCCTTTGTCAGTACCAGGTCGGCCCTTGGCCCTTGGGGGCCAGCTGCCTGCAGGATTTCCACGAATATCAAGATGCCACCCAGGGACAAGCTGCCACCTGTGCCAACTCGGGCTGCTTTGAGAGTGCCCACAGAGCTCTTCAAACTGAGAGAAAGTATGTGGGGTTATGGGTTTTGTTTTCCAGGGCAGAAGCCTTTGTCAGTACCAAGTAGGCCCTCAGCCCTTAGAGGCAGTCTGCCTGCTGGATTTCCACGCATATCAAGATGCCACCCAGGGACAAGCTGCCACCTGTGCCAACTCGGGCTGCTTTGAGAGTGCCCATGGAGCTCTGCAAAGTGAGACCAGGAACGTGGGGTGCTGAGTTTTGTTTCCCCGGGCAGAAGCATATGCAGTACCAGGTAGGCTCTCGTAATTCAGGGCCGGCTGCCTCCTGGATTTCCACGAATATCAAGCTGCTGCCCAGGGACAAGCTTCCATTTGTGCCAACTCGCGCTGCTTTGAGGGTGCCCACGGAGCTCTGCAAACTGAGACCAGGAACGTAGGGTTGTGGGTTTTGTTTTCCCGGGCAGAAGCCTCTCTCAGTACCAGGTAGGCCCTTGGTCCTTAGGGGCAGGCTGGCAGCAAGATTTCCACGAATATCAAGATGCTGCCCAGGGACTAGCTGCCACCTGTGCCAACTCGGGCTGCTTTGAGGGTGCCCACGGAGCTCTGCAAACTGAGACCAGAAACGTGGGGTGCTGGGTTTTGTTTCCCCTGGCAGAAGCCTTTGTCAGTACCAGGTCGGCCCTTGGCCCTTGGGGGCCGGCTGCCTGCAGGATTTCCACGAATATCTAGATGCCGCCCAGGAAAAAGCTGCCACCTGTGCCAACTCGGGCTGCTTTGAGAGTGCCCATGGAGCTCTGCAAACTGAGACCATGAACCTGGGGTGCTGAGTTTTGTTTCTCCGGGCAGAAGCATTTGCAGTGCCAGGTAGGCCCTTGGTCTTTGAGGGCAGGCAGCCTGCTGGATTTCCATGAATATCAAGATGCTGCCAAAGGACAAGCTGCCGCCTGCGCCAACTCGCGCTGCTTTGAGAGTGCCCTTGGAGCTCTGCAAAGTGAGACCAGGAACGTGCGTTGGTGAGTTTTGTTTCCCCGGGCAGAAGCATTTGTCAGTACCAGGTAGGCCCTCGGAATTTCAGGGCCGACTGCCTGCTGGATTTCCACGAATATCAAGATGCTGCCCAGGGACAAGCTGCCACCTGTGCCAACTCGGGCTTCTTTGAGAGTGCCCATGGAGCTCTGCAAACTGACACCAGAAACGTGGGGTGCTGGGTTTTGTTTCCCCTGGCAGAAGCCGTTGTCAGTACCAGGTCGGCCCTTGGCCCTTGGGGGCCGGCTGCCTGCAGGATTTCCGCAAATATCAAGATGCCGCCCAGGGACAAGCTGCCACCTGTGCCAACTTGGGCTGCTTTGAGAGTGCCCATGGAGCTCTGCAAACTGAGATGTGGAACATGGGGTGGTGGGTTTTCTTTCCCCGGGCAGGAGCCTTTGTCAGTACCAGGAGGGTCCTTGTTCCTCAGGGGCAGGCTGCCTCCTGGATTTCCACGAATATCAAGATGCTGCCCAGGGACCAGCTGCCACTTGTGCCAACTCGCGCTGCTATGAGGGTGCCCACGGAGTTCTGCAAACTGAGACCAGGAACGTAGGGTTGTGGGTTTTGTTTTCCCGGGCAGAAGCCTCTCTCAGTACCAGGTATGCCCTTGTTCCTTAGGTGCAGGCTGGCAGCAAGCTTTCCACGAATATCAAGATGCTGCCCAGGGATATTCTGCCACCTGTGCCAACTCGGGCTGCTTTGAGAGTGCCCACGGAGCTCTGCAAACTGAGACCATGAACCTGGGGTGCTGAGTTTTGTTTCTCCGGGCAGAAGCATTTGCAGTGCCAGGTAGGCCCTCGGTCCTTAAGGGCAGGTAGCCTGCTGGATTTCCACGAATATCAAGATGCTGCCCAGGGACAAGCTGCCACCTGTGCCAACTCGCGCTGCTTTGAGAGTGCCCATGGTGCTCTGCAAACTGAGACCAGAAACGTGGTGTTCTGAGTTTTGTTTTCCCGGGCAGAAGCCTTTGTCGGTACCAGGTAGGCCGTTGGCCCTTTGGGGCCAGCTGCCTGCAGGATTTCCACGAATATCAAGATGCCGCCCAGGGACAAGCTGCCACTTGTGCCAACTCGGGCTGCTTTGAGAGTGCCCACAGAGCTCTTCAAACTGAGAGAAAGTATGTGGGGTTATGGGTTTTGTTTTCCCGGGCAGAAGCCTTTGTCAGTACCAAGTAGGCCCTCAGCCCTTAGAGGCAGTCTGCCTGCTGGATTTCCAGGCATATCAAGATGCCACCCAGGGACAAGCTGCCACCTGTGCCAACTCGGGCTGCTTTGAGAGTGCCCATGGAGCTCTGCAAAGTTAGACCAGGAACTTGCCTTGGTGAGTTTTGTTTCCCCGGGCAGAAGCATTTGCAGTACCAGGTAGGCTCTCGTAATTCAGGGCCGGCTGCCTGCTGGATTTCCACGAATATCAAGATGCTGCCCAGGGACAAGCTGCCACCTGTGCTAACTCGCGCTGCTTTGAGGGTGCCCACGGAGCTCTGCAAAGTGAGACCAGGAACTTGCCTTGGTGAGTTTTGTTTCCCCGGGCAGAAGCATTTGCAGTACCAGGTAGGCTCTCGTAATTCAGGGCCGGCTGCCTTCTGGATTTCCACGAATATCAAGATGCTGCCCAGGGACAAGCTTCCACTTGTGCTAACTCGCGCTGCTTTGAGGGTGCCCACGGAGCTCTGCAAACTGAGACTAGGAACGTAGGGTTGTGGGTTTTGTTTTCCAGAGCAGAAGCCTCTCTCAGTACCAGGTAGGCCCTTGTTCCTTAGGGGCAGGCTGCCAGCTGAATTTCCACGAATATCAAGATGCTGCCCAGGGACAAGCTGCCACCTGTGCCAACTCGGGCTGCTTTGAGAGTTCCCATGGAGCTCTGCAAACTGGGACCATTAACGTGAGGTGCTGAGTTTTGTTTCTCTGGGCAGAAACATTTGCAGTGCCAGGTAGGCCCTTGGTCTTTAAGGGCTGGCAGCCTGCAGGATTTCCACGAATATCAAGATGCTGCCCAGGGACAAGCTGCCACCTGTGCCAACTCGGGCTGCTTTGAGGGTGCCCACAGAACTCTGCAAACTGAGACCAGAAACGTGGCGTGCTGGGTTTTGTTTCCCCGGGCAGAAGCCTTTGTCAGTACCAGGTCGGCCCTTGGCCCTTGGGGGCCGGCTGCCTGCAGGATTTCCACGAATATCAAGATGCTGCCCAGGAAAAAGCTGCCACCTGTGCCAACTCGGGCTGCTTTGAGAGTGCCCATGGAGCTCTGCAAACTGAGATGTGGAACGTGGGGTGGTGGATTTGGTTTCCCTGGGCAGAAGCCTTTGTCAGTACCAGGAGGGCCCTTGTTCCTCAGGGGCAGGCTGCCCGCTGGATTTCCACGAATATCAAGATGCTGCCCAGGGACAAGCTGCAACTTGTGCCAACTTGGGCTGCTTTGAGGGTGCCCACGGAGCTCTGCAAACTGAGACCAGGAACGTAGGATTGTGGGTTTTGTATTCCCGGGCAGAAGCCTCTCTCAGTACCAGGTAGGCACTTGGCCCTTGGGGGCCGGCTGCCTGCAGGATTTCCACGAATATCAAGATGCCGCCCAGGGACAAACTGCCACCTGCGCCAACTCGGGCTGCTTTGAGAGTGCCCATGGAGCTCTGCAAACTGAGATGTGGAACGTGGGGTGGTGGGTTTTGTTTCCCTGGGCAGAAGCCTTTGTCAGTACCAGGACGGCCCTTGTTCATCAGGGGCAGGCTGGCGGCTCAGTTTCCACGAATATCAAGATGCTGCCCAGGGACAAGCTGCCACCTGTGCCAACTCGCGCTGCTTTGAGGGTGCCCACGGAGCTCTGCAAACTGAGACCAGGAACGTAGGATTGTGGGTTTTGTTTTCCCGGACAGAAGCCTCTCCCAGTGCCAGGTAGGCCCTTGTTCCTTAGGGGCAGGCTGGCAGCAAGCTTTCCACGAATA
>NW_024037774.1:0-118826 GCF_015832195.1 Motacilla alba alba
AGCCAGACAGCCCAAAAAGGCCGAGGGCCTACCTGGTACTGACAAATGCTTCTGCCCTGGGAAATAAAACCCACCAACCCACGTTAATGGTCTCAGTTTTCAGCGCTCCATGGGCACCCTCAAAGCAGCGCGAGTTGGCACGGGTGGCAGCTTGTCCCTAGGCGGCATCTTTAGATACGTGGAAATCCCGCTGCCACCCGGCCCCGAAGGTCAGACGTCCTACCTGGTACTGACAAAGGCTTCTGTCCCTGAAAAACAAAATTCGACAACGCACGTTCCTGGTCTCAGTTTGCAGCGCTCCATTGGCACTCTCAAAGCAGCCCGAGTTGGCACAGGTGCCAGCTTGTCCGTGGGCAGCATTTCAGATTCGCGAAAACCCAGCGGGCAGCTGGCCCCGAAGGGCGAGGGCCTACCTGGTACTGACAAAGGCTTCTGCCCGGGAAAACAAAACTCACCACCCCACGTTCCCCATCTCAGTTTTCAGAGCTCTGTGGGCACTCTCAAAGCAGCCCGAGTTGGCACAGGTGGCAGCTTGTCCCTGGGCGGCTTCTTCAGATTCGCGGATATCCTGCAGCCAGACAGCCCAAAAGGGCGGTTGGCCTACCTGGTACTGACAAAGGCTTCTGCCCGGCAAAACAGAACTCACCAACCCACGTTCCTGGTCTCAGTTTGCAGAGCTCCATGGGTACTCTAAAATCAGCGTGAGTTGCCACAGGTGGCAGCTTGTCCCTGGGCGGCATCTTGATATTCGTCGAAATCCGGCAGGCCGACGGCCCCTAAGGACTGAGAGCCTACCTGGTACTGACAAAGGCTTCTGCCCAGGAAAAAAAACCCACCACCCCACGTTCCGGGTCTCAGTTTGCAGAGATCTGTGGGCACTCTTAAAGCAGCCCGAGTTGGCACAGGTGGCAGCTTGCCCCTGGGCGGCATCTTGATATTGGCGGAAATCCAGCCGGCAGCCGGCCCATAAGTGCCAAGGGCCTACCTGGTACTGACAAATGCTTCTGCCCAGGGAAACAAAACAGACCAACCCACGTTAATGGTCTCAGTTTGCAGAGCTCCATGGGCACTCTCAAGGCAGCGCGAGTTGGCACAGGTGGCAGCTTGTCCCTGGGCAGCATCTTCAGATTCGCAAAAACCCAGCAGGCAGCTGGCCCCGAAGGGCGAAGGCCTACCTGGTACTGACAAAGGCTTCTGCCCAGGTAAACTAAGCTCACCACACCACGTGCCTGGTCTCAGATTGCAGAACTCCATGGGCACACTCAAAGCAGCCCGAATTGGCACAGGCGGCAGTTTGTGCCTGGGCGGCAACTTGATATTCGCGGAAATCCAGCGAGCAGCCGCCCCAAAGGGCCAAGGGCCTATCTGGTACTGACAAAGGCTTCTGCCCGGGGAAAGAAATCCCACCACGCCACGTTCCTGGTCTCAGTTTGCAGAGCTCCATGGGCACTCTCAAAGCAGCCCGAGTTGGCACAGGTGGCAGCTTGTCCCTGGGCGGCATCTTGATATTTGCGGAAATCCAGCAGGCAGCCTGCCCCTGAGGAACAAGGGCCTACCTGGTACTGACAAAGGCTTCTGCCCGGGGAAAGAAAACCCACCACACCACGTTCCTGGTCTCAGTTTGCAGAGTTCCATGGGCACTCTCAAAGCAGACCGAGTTAGCACAGGTGGCAGCTGGTCCCTGGGCGGCATCTTGATATTTGTGGAAATCCAAAAGGAAGCCGGCCCCGAAGGGCCGTGGGCCTACCTGGAACAGACAAAGGCTTCTGCCCAGGGAAACAAAATTCGCCAACGCACGTTCATGGTCTCAGTTTGCAGAGCTCCATGGGCACTCTCAAAGCAGCCTGAGTTGGAACAGGTGGCAGCTTGTCCCTGGGCGGCATCTTGATATTGGAGGAAATCCAGCAGGCAACCGGCCCATAAGTGCCAAGGGCCTACCTGATACTGACAAAGGCTTCTGCCCAGGAAAAAAAAACCCACCACCCCACGTTCCGGGTCTCAGTTTGCAGAGCTCTATGGGCACTCTCAAAGCAGCCTGAGTTGGCACAGGTGGCAGCTTTTCCCTGGGTGGCATCTTCAAAATCGCGGATATCCTGCAGCCAGACATCCAAAAAGGGCCGAGGGCCTACCTGGTACTGACAAAGGCTTCTGCCCGGGAAAACAGAACTCACCAACCCACGTTCCTGGTCTCAGTTTGCAGAGCTCCATGGGCACTCTCAAAGCTGCCTGAGTAGGCACGGGTGGCAGCTTGTCCATGGGCGGCATCTTCAGATTCCCGGAAATCCAGAAGGAAGCTGGCTTCGAAGGGCCGTGGGCCTACCTGGTACTGACAAATGCTTCTGCCCAGGGAAACAAAATTCACCACACCACGTGCCTGGTCTCAGATTGCAGAACTCCATGGGCACACTCAAAGCAGCCCGAATTGGCACAGGCGGCAGTTTGTGCCTGGGCGGCAACTTGATATTCGCGGAAATCCAGCGAGCAGCCGCCCCAAAGGGCCAAGGGCCTATCTGGTACTGACAAAGGCTTCTGCCCGGGGAAAGAAATCCCACCACGCCACGTTCCTGGTCTCAGTTTGCAGAGCTCCATGGGCACTCTCAAAGCAGCCCGAGTTGGCACAGGTGGCAGCTTGTCCCTGGGCGGCATCTTGATATTTGCGGAAATCCAGCAGGCAGCCTGCCCCTGAGGAACAAGGGCCTACCTGGTACTGACAAAGGCTTCTGCCCGGGAAAACAGAACTCACCAACCCACGTTCCTGGTCTCAGTTTGCAGAGCTCCATGGGCACACTCAAAGCAGCCCGAGTTGGCACAGGTGGCAGCTTGTCCCTGGGCGGCATCTTGATATTCGTGGAAATCCAGCAGGCAACCGGCCCATAAGTGCCAAGGGCCTACCTGGTACTGAAAAAGGCTTCTGCCTCAGAAAAAAAACCTCACATCCCACGTTCCGGGTCTCAGTTTGCAGAGCACCATGGGCACTCTCAAAGCAGTCTGAGTTGGCACAGGTGGCAGCTTGTCCCTGGGCTGCATCTTGATATTCATGGAAATCCAAAAGGCCGCCTGCCCCTGAAGAACAAGGGCCTACCTGGTACTGACAAATGCTTCTGCCCGGGGAAAGAAAACTCAGCACCCCACGGTCCTGGTCTCAATTTGCAGAGCTCCATGGGAACTCTCAAAGCAGCCCGAGTTGGCACAGGTGGCAGCTTGCCCCTGGGCGGCATCTTCAGATTCGCGGAAATCCAGCAGGCAGCCGGCCCAAAAGGGCGAGGGCCTACCTGGTACTGACAAAGGCTTCTGCCCGGGAAAACAAACCTCAGCACCCCACGTACAGGTCTCAGTTTGCAGAGCTCCATGGGCACTCTCAAAGCTGCCTGAGTAGGCACGGGTGGCAGCTTGTCCATGGGCGGCATCTTCAGATTCCCGGAAATCCAGAAGGAAGCTGGCTTCGAAGGGCCGTGGGCCTACCTGGTACTGACAAATGCTTCTGCCCAGGGAAACAAAATTCACCAACTCATTTTCCTGGTCTCAGTTTGCAGAGCTCCATGGGCACTCTCAAAGAAGCCCAAGTTGCCACAGGTGGCAGCTTGTCCCTGGGTGGCATCTTCAAATTCGCGGATATCCTGCAGCCAGACAGCCCAAAAAGGCCGAGGGCCTACCTGGTACTGACAAATGCTTCTGCCCTGGGAAATAAAACCCACCAACCCACGTTAATGGTCTCAGTTTTCAGCGCTCCATGGGCACCCTCAAAGCAGCGCGAGTTGGCACGGGTGGCAGCTTGTCCCTAGGCGGCATCTTTAGATACGTGGAAATCCCGCTGCCACCCGGCCCCGAAGGTCAGACGTCCTACCTGGTACTGACAAAGGCTTCTGTCCCTGAAAAACAAAATTCGACAACGCACGTTCCTGGTCTCAGTTTGCAGCGCTCCATTGGCACTCTCAAAGCAGCCCGAGTTGGCACAGGTGCCAGCTTGTCCGTGGGCAGCATTTCAGATTCGCGAAAACCCAGCGGGCAGCTGGCCCCGAAGGGCGAGGGCCTACCTGGTACTGACAAAGGCTTCTGCCCGGGAAAACAAAACTCACCACCCCACGTTCCCCATCTCAGTTTTCAGAGCTCCGTGGGCACTCTCAAAGAAGCCCAAGTTGCCACAGGTGGCAGCTTGTCCCTGGGCGGCTTCTTCAGATTCACGGATATCCTGCAGCCAGACAGCCCAAAAGGGCGGTTGGCCTACCTGGTACTGACAAAGGCTTCTGCCCGGCAAAACAGAACTCACCAACCCACGTTCCTGGTCTCAGTTTGCAGAGCTCCATGGGTACTCTAAAATCAGCGTGAGTTGCCACAGGTGGCAGCTTGTCCCTGGGCGGCATCTTGATATTCGTCGAAATCCGGCAGGCCGACGGCCCCTAAGGACTGAGAGCCTACCTGGTACTGACAAAGGCTTCTGCCCAGGAAAAAAAACCCACCACCCCACGTTCCGGGTCTCAGTTTGCAGAGATCTGTGGGCACTCTTAAAGCAGCCCAAGTTGGCACAGGTGGCAGCTTGCCCCTGGGCGGCATCTTGATATTGGCGGAAATCCAGCCGGCAGCCGGCCCATAAGTGCCAAGGGCCTACCTGGTACTGACAAATGCTTCTGCCCAGGGAAACAAAACAGACCAACCCACGTTAATGGTCTCAGTTTGCAGAGCTCCATGGGCACTCTCAAGGCAGCGCGAGTTGGCACAGGTGGCAGCTTGTCCCTGGGCAGCATCTTCAGATTCGCAAAAACCCAGCAGGCAGCTGGCCCCGAAGGGCGAAGGCCTACCTGGTACTGACAAAGGCTTCTGCCCAGGTAAACTAAGCTCACCACACCACGTGCCTGGTCTCAGATTGCAGAACTCCATGGGCACACTCAAAGCAGCCCGAATTGGCACAGGCGGCAGTTTGTGCCTGGGCGGCAACTTCATATTCGCGGAAATCCAGCGAGCAGCCGCCCCAAAGGGCCAAGGGCCTATCTGGTACTGACAAAGGCTTCTGCCCGGGGAAAGAAATCCCACCACGCCACGTTCCTGGTCTCAGTTTGCAGAGCTCCATGGGCACTCTCAAAGCAGCCCGAGTTGGCACAGGTGGCAGCTTGTCCCTGGGCGGCATCTTGATATTTGCGGAAATCCAGCAGGCAGCCTGCCCCTGAGGAACAAGGGCCTACCTGGTACTGACAAAGGCTTCTGCCCGGGGAAAGAAAACCCACCACGCCACGTTCCTGGTCTCAGTTTGCAGAGTTCCATGGGCACTCTCAAAGCAGACCGAGTTAGCACAGGTGGCAGCTGGTCCCTGGGCGGCATCTTGATATTTGTGGAAATCCAAAAGGAAGCCGGCCCCGAAGGGCCGTGGGCCTACCTGGAACAGACAAAGGCTTCTGCCCAGGGAAACAAAATTCGCCAACGCACGTTCATGGTCTCAGTTTGCAGAGCTCCATGGGCACTCTCAAAGCAGCCTGAGTTGGAACAGGTGGCAGCTTGTCCCTGGGCGGCATCTTGATATTGGAGGAAATCCAGCAGGCAACCGGCCCATAAGTGCCAAGGGCCTACCTGATACTGACAAAGGCTTCTGCCCAGGAAAAAAAAACCCACCACCCCACGTTCCGGGTCTCAGTTTGCAGAGCTCTATGGGCACTCTCAAAGCAGCCTGAGTTGGCACAGGTGGCAGCTTTTCCCTGGGTGGCATCTTCAAAATCGCGGATATCCTGCAGCCAGACATCCAAAAAGGGCCGAGGGCCTACCTGGTACTGACAAAGGCTTCTGCCCGGGAAAACAGAACTCACCAACCCACGTTCCTGGTCTCAGTTTGCAGAGCTCCATGGGCACACTCAAAGCAGCCCGAGTTGGCACAGGTGGCAGCTTGTCCCTGGGCGGCATCTTGATATTCGCGGAAATCCAGCGAGCAGCCGCCCCAAAGGGCCAAGGGCCTATCTGGTACTGAAAAAGGCTTCTGCCCGGGGAAAGAAATCCCACCACGCCACGTTCCTGGTCTCAGTTTGCAGAGCTCCATGGGCACTCTCAAAGCAGCCTGAGTTGGCACAGGTGACAGCTTGTCCCTGTGCGGCATCTTGATATTGGCGGAAATCCAGCAGGCAGACGGCCCCTAAGGACTGAGGGCCTACCTGGTACTGACACAGCTTCTGCCCCGGAATACAAAACTCACCAGCCCATGTTCCTGGTCTCAGTTGGCAGAGCTCTTTAGGCACTCTGCAAGCAGCCTGAGTTGGCACAGGTGGCAGCTTGTCCCTTGGTGGCAACTTGAAATTCGTGGAAATCTAGCAACCAGCTAGCCGCAGTGGGCTGGTGTTGTGCGGCTTGCTTCTTCACCTCCTGCAAGCTGCCGGCTCTCCGTCTAGCGAAAGCGAAAGAGCCGCTACTTCGCGCACTGCTGCTTGTGCCGGTGGCGGTGCGCTCCGGAGCGCTGCTTCGGGCGAAAGACGCCGGCCAGCGGCACTTCGCTCCGGACAGCCCCGTACCTCCGTCTTCTGCCTCTCTCGTCGTCTGCATCCTAGCCAAAAGCTTCTCCATGACTTCTCGCCGAGAGAGAAAGTGTGCCAGCACTGCAAACATCTTCCGATCTTGCTTGACGAGTTCACCCAGTTCTTTGCATCTCGCAGCGCAAAGAGACCCGCAAGCGTTTCCACGGAGTGCTGCAGGAGCACTAGCAAGATGCATTGCAAAGTTGTCCAAAAACTTCTTCCATTCGCATGCTAACGTGATTTTCAAATGCATACGAGTGGCATTCCACCATCCCGCAGCAGTTCGACAGCTGCGCCCACAATGCTGCTGTTGTGCGGCTTGCTTCTTCACCTCCTGCAAGCTGCCGGCTCTCCGTCTAGCGAAGGCGAAAGAGCCGCTTCTTCGCGCACTGCTGCTTGTGCCGGTGGCGGTGCGCTCCGGCGCGCTGCTTCGGGCGAAAGACGCCGGCCAGCGGCACTTCGCTCCGGACAGCTTCCGTACCTCCGTCTTCTGCCTCTCTCGTCGTCTGCATCCTAGCCAAAAGCTTCTCCATGACTTCTCGCCGAGAGAGAAAGTGTGCCAGCACTGCAAACATCTTCCGATCTTGCTTGACGAGTTCACCCAGTTCTTTGCATCTCGCAGCGCAAAGAGACCCGCAAGAGTTTCCACGGAGCGTTGCAAGAGCACTAGCAAGATGCATTGCAAAGTTGTCCAAAAACTTCTTCCATTCGCATGCTAACGTGATTTTAAAAGGTATACGAGTGGCAATCCACCATCCCGCAGCAGTTCGAGAGCTGCGCCCACAATGCTGCTGTTGTGCGGCTTGCTTCTTCTCCTCCTGCAAGCTGCCGGCTCTCCGTCTACCGAAGGCGAAAGAGCCGCTTCTTCGCGCACTGCTGCTTGTGATGGTCTCGGTGCGCCCCCGTGTGGTGCTTCGGGCGAAAGACGCCGGCCAGCGGCACTTCGCTCCGGACAGCCCCGTACCTCCGTCTTCTGCCTCTCTCGTCGTCTGCATCCCAGCCAAAAGCTTCTCCATGACTTTTCGCCGACAGAAATTGGGTGCCAGCACAGCAAACGTCTCCCAGTCTTGGCCCTGATTTTTGTCGTGGCTGCGCATTGTTGAAGCATTTATCTTTTTAATAAAGCGGCGAATTTATTTCGAGATGGCTATGATCTCTTCATACTTATCCTTGTGCGGTCAAGACACAGCAACAATACATTCTTGAGAAAGGAAAACATCTCGAGAGATATTCCAGTCCATCGGTGTGGCGCAGCTGCTGAAAAAGGGCAAAGCTGAAGAACCTTGCTCATCTTAATTTCTGTGCATCTCGCAGCATGCGAAGCATGAGGCAGCCGAGCACTGCGCTTTTGTGCGCTCTTAATGGAATTGCAAAAAATCCCACAGCTTTTCATCCACAAGCACAGTCAGCTGCATTCGCTTTTGCTTCTTGAAAAACTCACCGCTCTCCTTATATCGGTGTAGATCTTGATCTCTGGTTCCTGGGACTTTACCCAAGTGTTTGCTGTTTTGTACTTTCTTCTTTGGCAGTCAGGAACTTGTATATATAATCTGGTACATGTTTCTTGGAAAACATTTCCTGTCTAAAAATGATACATAGCTGCAATTTACCCGACTGTATATAACTACTCTTTTACTGTATAAAAAAGTGTATTAGAATGATACACCACCTGAATTTCAATGATTGAAAAAAGCGTCTTACTTCTTTTTCCTATTCTCTGTATTTCCTTCTCTTTGTTATGTTTCTTTGGCTATTATGTGCGTGCCCAATGGTTTTTCTGTTCCTGTTGTGGGACAGCAAATGTTCAGGCTCTTCTAATTTTGTCACTAATTAAATAATCCATCTTCCCCGCCGGAAAGATGCAGGATGTGTCTCATTTTCACTGCTCCTGTTTTGTTTCCTTATTCTTTTGAATGGCTCCCTGTCTTCCTACTCACACTCTGAGTAACGAATTTCTAATTTTCTTTCCTATCTGCCTTTATCAATTTTTCTCTGACTTGGATGCTATTGAATTAAGCCATGCCAAGTTGAAGAATTGCATCAAGAAGAGTGCTCAATGAAAAAAAAAAACATTTAGTTTTGGGGTTCTATCACAGAAGAGTTCAAAGACTCTTCCCATGTGAAGAATATCTGATGAATATCTTAAAAACTATCATCTCTGTGTAAGTATTTTGCATCCAGTTCTTGCTCTAGTCCTTGCTTTGGCAAATTTGACACAAGTGAGGCATTGTGTGTTTTGCAGCTTCTAGGGAGATGGTTCCAGGTCTTGAGAAAGTCGTGGGCTTTGTCTCATCTTTAGACATCTGAAAATCACCTAGGCATCCCAAAGACTCATTAGAAATACAAATACCTGCAGGGAACCGGAGGTGAGCTTCATCTTACCATGTGTCTTGAACAGGGTGTTCTATGTGTGAAAGAGATTCTAGTCAGAATTCTGCTCAGTACAGTCCATCAAGTTGAGAGAATTGATCATTTTAATCTGGGCTTTATATCCACAGAGGCTGAAGGTGTCTCCATGCTCCAGTGCCTATCAGTCTTCTCAAATATTTCAATCCATGAGTTGAATTCTAGAAGCAAAAACTTTTCTCCAGGTGACCTTTACCAAGAGACTCAATGTTAGGTGGAATCAAACAACTCCTTTTTTATCCATTTTATCGAAAGTGATCTTAAAGATTCAATCCATATGCTTAGGTGAGAGAAATCCTACCATTGGCAGATGGCATGTATTGGCCAGTATTGACAGCAGAAAGAAGCAAAAAAGCATGCCAAAAAATGCTGAATGCAGTAAGCAGACCATCAAGCAAACCGGTGGAAAAATAGTTGCTTTGTATGTAAGATGAATCGGAGAGATACATATGGAGTTCTTCATGATGTTTTTCATTGACATTTAAACTAGGAAAGAGGTTAAAACTATGATGGAAGGGATTAATTGCTTGATGTTAGAGTATTTCTTTAGAGAGACATAACAAGTGAATACATGTTTAACCAGTTATCGGCTTCCCATCAGCAATGGGTGCACTTTAATTGCCTTTAAAAGCTGTAATGAAATACTTTTTAAAGCAATTTTTTCCCCTTATTTTTGCAAGAGCTTTTTTCTGTTATTTTTGAAAAATAGGAAAAATTTCCAGTAAAGGATCAACGGGCTGCTCTGTCATTTAATATTAGAAAACACTTATGGTATACTTTCTAGAAGAAAAAGTACCTAAAAAAAGGAGTATTCCCATTATGCTTGTAAAACGATCTTCCAACCATAAGAAAATCAAAAATTATACTATTTCAAGGATCTCACACTCCTAGAACACATTCATTTACCACACTCATAATTTATCAAACACAGCTTGTAATTAGACCTCTAAGAGTCAAACAGAGCGTTGTATCCACAGGCACTGTGAGAGCAGCCTGAGGTGGCACAGGTGGCAGGTTGTACGTGAGCTAGATCTTGATCAATGCGGCATTACAGCAGCCAACCGGGGCCTGCACGCAAGGCCCATCCAAAAAATGTGGTGAGCTTTTTCCCAGGGAAACCAAACTCACCACCTCACCTTCCTGGTCTCAGGCCCCAAATGGCCACAAAAGTACTGTGCGGGCAACAGCCCAGGAAAAAAACCTCAACACCTCACCGTCTAGGTCTCAGTTTGCAGAGCTCTGTGGGCACTGTGCAAGCACCCAACGTTGGCACAGCTATCAGCCTTTAATTGGATGGCATCCTGATTAATACAGAAATCGAGCAGGCACCAAGCATCAACGTGCTTAGGGACACCTAGGTATTGTGCATTATACTGCCCAAGGAGAAAAAAACCCACCACCCCAAGGTCTTAGTCTCAGTTTGCAGAGTTCCGTGGGCACTCTCAAAGCAGCCAGAGCTAGCACAGGTGGCAGCTTGTCCCTGAGAGGCATCTTGATATTTGTGGATATCCAGGAGGCAACAGGCCCCTTAGGGCCGAGGGCCTACCTGGTACTGACAAAGGCTTCTTCCCAGAAAAACAAAGCTCACCATCCCACGTTGCTGGTCTCAGTTTGTAGAGCTCCATGGGCACTCTCAAAGCAGCCCGAGTTGGCACAGGTGGCAGCTTGACCCGGGACGGCACCGTGATATTCGGGCAAATCCAGCGGGGAGCCGGCCGCTAAGGGTGGAGGGCCGACCTAGTACAGAGATAGTCTTCTACCCAGCAAAACAAGACACACTACCCGACGTTCCAGGCCACAGTTTGAAGAGCTCCATGGGCACTCTCAAAGCAGCCCGAGTTGGCACAGGTGGCAGCTTGTCCCTGGGCGGCATCTTGTTATTCGGGGAAATCCAGCCTGCAACCGGACCCATAGGGCCGAAGGCCTACCTGGTACTGACAAAGGCTTCTGCCGGGAAAACAAAACTCAGAACCCCACGGTCCCGGTCTCAGTTTGCAGAGCTCCATGGGCACTCTCAAAGCAGCCCGAGTTGGCACAGGTGGCAGAATATCCCTGGGCGGCATCTTGATATTCGTGGAAATCCAGCAGGCAGCCAGCCATGATGGGCCGAGGGCCTACCTGGTACTGACAAAGGCTTCTGCCGAGGAAAAAAAAAAACTCACCATCCCACGCTCCTGGTTTCTGTTTGTAGAGCACCATGGGTACACTCAAAGCAGCCCAAGTTGGCACAGGTGGCAGCTTGTTCCTGGGCGGCATCTAGATATGCGTGGAAATCCAGCAGGCAGACTGCCTCTAAGGGCCGAGGTCCTACTTGGTACTGACAAAGGGTTCTGCCCGGGAAAAATAAACCCGAAACCCCACATACTTTGGCTCAGTTTGAAGAGATCCGTGGGCACCCTCAAAGCAGCGTGAGTTGGCACAGGTGGCAGCTTGTCCCTGGGCGGCATCTTGATATTCGTGGAAGTCTTGCTGCCAGCCTGCCCCTAAGGGCCGAGGGCCTACCTGGTACTTACAATGGCTTCTGCCTGGGGAAACATAACCCATAACCACAAGCACCCTGTCTCAGTTTTTAGAGCTCCGTGGGCACCCTCAAAGCAGCCCGAGCTGGCACAGGTGGCAGCTTGTCCCTGGGCAGCATCTTGATATTCGTGGAAATTCAGCAGGCAGCCTGCCCCTAAGGAACAAGGGCCTACCTGGTACTGAGAGAGGCTTCTGCCCGAGAAAACAAAACCCACAACCCTAGGTTATGGTCTCAGTTTGCAGAGCTCCGTGGGCACCCCCAAAGCAGCGCGAGTTGGCCCAAGTGGCAGCTTGTCCCTGGGCAGCATCTTGATATTCGTGGAAATCCAGCAGGCAGACGGCCCTGAAGTTCCGAGAGCCTGCCTGGTACTGCAAATGCTTCTGCCCGGGGAAACAAAACTCACCAAGGCAAGTTCCTGGTCTAACTTTGCAGAGCTCCATGGGCACTCTCAAAGCAGCCCGAGTTGGCACAGGTGGCAGCTTGTCCCTGGGTGGCATCTTGATATTCGTGGAAATCCAGCAGGCAGACTGCCTCTAAGGGCTGAGGGCCTACTTCGTACTGACAAAGGCTTCTGCCCGGGAAAACAAAACCCATAACCCCACATACTTTCTCTCAGTTTGAAGAGCTCTGTGGGCACTCTCAAAGCAGCCCAAGTTGGCACAAGTGGCAGCTTGTCCCTGGGCAGCATTTTGATATTCGTGGAAATCCTGCAGGCAGCTGGCCCCCAAGGGCCAAGGGCCGACCTGGTACTGACAAAGGCTTCTGCCCGGGAAAACAAAACTCAGAACACCACGTTTCTGGTCTCAGTTTGCAGAGCACCATGGGCACTCTCAAAGCAGCCTGAGTTGGCACAGGTGGCAGCTTGTCCCTGGGCAGCATCTTGATATTCGTGGAAATCCAGCAGGCTGCCTGCCCTTAAGGACCGAGGGCCTACCTGGCACTTCAAATGCTTCTGCCCGGAGAAACAAAACTCAGCACCCCAGGTTCATGGTCTCAGTTTGCAGAGCTCCATGGGCACTCTCAAAGCAGCACGAGTTGGCACAGGTGGCAGCTTGTCCCTGGGCAGCATCTTGATATTCGTGGAAATCTTGCTGCCAGCCTGCCCCTAAGGAACAAGGGCCTACCTGGTACTGACAAAGGCTTCTGCCCGGGAAAACAAAACCCACAACCCTACCTTCCTGGTCTCAGTTTGCAGAGCTCCGTGGGCACCCTCAAAGCAGCGCGAGTTGGCACAAGTGGCAGCTTGTCCCTGGGCAGCATCTTGATATTCGTGGAAATCCAGCCGGCAGCCTGCCCCTAAAGAACAAGGGCCTTCCTGGTACTGAGAAAGGCTTCTGCCCGGGGAAACAAAATCCACCACCCCACGTTCCACATCTCAGTTTGCAGAGCACCGTGGGCACTCTCAAAGCAGCCCGAGTTGGCACAGGTGGCAGCTTGTCCCTGGGCGGCATCTTGATATTTGTGGAAATCCTGCAGGCAGCCTGCCCCAAGGGCCAAGGGCCGACCTGGTACTGACAAAGGCTTCTGCCCGGGAAAACAAAACCCACCACCCCACGTTTCTGGTCTCAGTTTGCAGAGCTCCGTGGGCACTCTCAAAGCAGCCCGAGTTGGCACAGGTGGCAGCTTGTCCCTGGGCGGCATCTTGATATTTGTGGAAATCCTGCAGGCAGCCGGCCCCCAAGGGCCAAGGCCTGACCTGGTACTGACAAAGGCTTCTGCCCGGGGAAACAAAACCCACCACCCCACGTTCCAGGTCTCAGTTTGCAGAGCTCCATGGGCACTCTCAAACCAGCCCGAGTTGGCACAGGTGGCAGCTTGTCCCTGGGCGGCATCTTGATATTCGTGGAAATCCAGCAGCCAGCCTGCCCCTGTGGAACAAGGGCCGACCTGACACTGACAAAGGCTTCTGACCGGGAAAACAATACTCAGAACACCACTTTCCTGGTCCCAGTTTGCAGAGCTCCATGGGCACTCTCAAAGCAGCCCGAGTTGGCACAGGTGGCAGCTTGTCCCTGGGCAGCATCTTGATATTCGTGGAAATACAGCAGGCTGCCTGCCCTTAAGGACCGAGGGCCTACCTGGCACTGCAAATGCTTCTGCCCGGAGAAACAAAACTCAGCACCCCAGGTTCATGGTCTCAGTTTGCAGAGCTCCGTGGGCACTCTCAAAGCAGCCCGAGTTGGCACAGGTGGCAGAATATCCCTGGGCAGCATCTTGATATTCGTGGAAAGCTTGCTGCCAGCCTGCACCTAAGGAACAAGGGCATACCTGGTACTGAGAGAGGCTTCTGCCCGGGAAAACAAAACCCACAGTCCTACGTTCCTGGTCTCAGTTTGCAGAGCTCCGTGGGCACCCTCATAGCAGCGCGAGTTGGCCCAAGTGGCAGCTGGTCCCTGGGCAGCATCTTGATATTCGTGGAAATTCAGCAGGCAGCCTGCCCCTAAGGAACAAGGGCCTACCTGATCCTGAGAGAGGCTTCTGCCCGAGAAAACAAAACCCACAACCCTAGGTTATGGTCTCAGTTTGCAGAGCTCCGTGGGCACCCCCAAAGCAGCGTGAGTTGGCCCAAGTGGAAGCTTGTCCCTGGGCAGCATCTTGATATTCGTGGAAATCCAGCAGGCAGACGGCCCTGAAGTTCCGAGAGCCTGCCTGGTAATGCAAATGCTTCTGCCCGGGGAAACAAAACTCACCAAGGCAAGTTCCTGGTCTAACTTTGCAGAGCTCCATGGGCACTCTCAAAGCAGCCCGAGTTGGCACAGGTGGCAGCTTGTCCCTGGGTGGCATCTTGATATTCGTGGAAATCCAGCAGGTAGACTGCCTCTAAGGGCTGAGGGCCTACTTCGTACTGACAAAGGCTTCTGCCCGGGAAAACAAAACCCATAACCCCACATACTTTCTCTCAGTTTGAAGAGCTCCGTGGGCACCCTCAAAGCAGCGCGAGTTGGCACAAGTGGCAGCTTGTCCCTGGGCAGCATCTTGATATTCGTGGAAATCCAGCCGGCAGCCTGCCCCTGAGGAACAAGGGCCTTCCTGGTACTGACAAAGGCTTCTGCCCAGGGAAACAAAATCCACCACCCCACGTTCCACATCTCAGTTTGCAGAGCTCCATGGGCACTCTCAAAGCAGCCCAAGTTTGCACAGGTGGCAGCTTGTCCTTGGGCGGCATCTTGATATTTGTGGAAATCCTGCAGGCAGCCGGCCCCGAAGGGCCAAGGGCCGACCTGGTACTGACAAAGGCTTCTGCCCGGGAAAACAAAACCCAGCACCCCACGTTTCTGGTCTCAGTTTGCAGAGCTCCGTGGGCACTCTCAAAGCAGCCCGAGTTGGCACAGGTGGCAGCTTGTCCCTGGGCGGCATCTTGATATTTGTGGAAATCCTGCAGGCAGCCGGCCCCCAAGGGCCAAGGCCTGACCTGGTACTGACAAAGGCTTCTGCCCGGGGAAACAAAACCCACCACCCCACGTTCCAGGTCTCAGTTTGCAGAGCTCCATGGGCACTCTCAAAGCAGCCCGAGTTGGCACAGGTGGCAGCTTGTCCCTGGGCGGCATCTTGTTATTCGGGGAAATCCAGCCTGCAACCGGACCCATAGGGCCGAAGGCGTACCTGGTGCTTACAAAGGCTTCTGCCGGGAAAACAAAACTCAGAACCCCACGGTCCCGGTCTCAGTTTGCAGAGCTCCATGGGCACTCTCAAAGCAGCCCGAGTTGGCACAGGTGGCAGAATATCCCTGGGCGGCATCTTGATATTCGCGGAAATCCAGCAGGCAGCCAGCCATGAAGGGCCGAGGGCCTACCTGGTACTGACAAAGGCTTCTGCCGAGGAAAAAAAAAACCTCACCATCCCACGCTCCTGGTTTCTGTTTGTAGAGCACCATGGGCACTCTCAAAGCAGCCCAAGTCGGCACAGGTGGCAGCTTGTTCCTGGGCGGCATCTAGATATGCGTGGAAATCCAGCAGGCAGACTGCCTCTAAGGACCGAGGTCCTACTTGGTACTGACAAAGGGTTCTGCCCGGGAAAAAAAAACCCGAAACCCCACATACTTTGGCTCAGTTTGAAGAGATCCGTGGGCACTCTCAAAGCAGCGTGAGTTGGCACAGGTGGCAGCTTGTCCCTGGGCGGCATCTTGATATTCGTGGAAGTCTTGCTGCCAGCCTGCCCCTAAGGGCCGAGGGCCTACCTGGTACTTACAATGGCTTCTGCCCGGGGAAACATAACCCATAACCCCATGTACCCTGTCTCAGTTTTTAGAGCTCCGTGGGCACCCTCAAAGCAGCCCGAGCTGGCACAGGTGGCAGCTTGTCCCTGGGCAGCATCTTGATATTCGTGGAAATTCAGCAGGCAGCCTGCCCCTAAGGAACAAGGGCCTACCTGGTACTGAGAGAGGCTTCTGCCCGAGAAAACAAAACCCACAAGCCTAGGTTATGGTCTCAGTTTGCAGAGCTCCGTGGGCACCCCCAAAGCAGTGCGAGTTGGCCCTAGTGGCAGCTTGTCCCTGGGCAGCATCTTGATATTCGTGGAAATCCAGCAGGCAGACGGCCCTGAAGTTCCGAGAGCCTGCCTGGTACTGCAAATCCTTCTGCCCGGGGAAACAAAACTCACCAAGGCAAGTTCCTGGTCTAACTTTGCAGAGCTCCATGGGCACTCTCAAAGCAGCCCGAGTTGGCACAGGTGGCAGCTTGTCCCTGGGTGGCATCTTGATATTCGTGGAAATCCAGCAGGCAGACTGCCTCTAAGGGCTGAGGGCCTACTTCGTACTGACAAAGGCTTCTGCCCGGGAAAACAAAACCCATAACCCCACATACTTTCTCTCAGTTTGAAGAGCTCCGTGGGCACTCTCAAAGCAGCCCAAGTTGGCACAAGTGGCAGCTTGTCCCTGGGCGGCATTTTGATATTCGTGGAAATCCTGCAGGCAGCTGGCCCCCAAGGGCCAAGGGCCGACCTGGTACTGACAAAGGCTTCTGCCCGGGAAAACAAAACTCAGAACACCACGTTTCTGGTCTCAGTTTGCAGAGCACCACGGGCACTCTCAAAGCAGCGCGAGTTGGCACAGGTGGCAGCTTGTCCCTGGGCAGCATCTTGATATTCGTGGAAATCCAGCAGGCTGCCTGCCCTTAAGGACCGAGGGCCTACCTGGCACTTCAAATGCTTCTGCCCGGAGAAACAAAACTCAACACCCCAGGTTCATGGTCTCAGTTTGCAGAGCTCCATGGGCACTCTCAAAGCAGCACGAGTTGGCACAGGTGGCAGCTTGTCCCTGGGCAGCATCTTGATATTCGTGGAAATCCTGCAGGCAGCCTGCCCCTAAGGAACAAGGGCCTACCTGGTACTGACAAAGGCTTCTGCCCGGGAAAACAAAACCCACAACCCTACCTTCCTGGTCTCAGTTTGCAGAGCTCAGTGGGCACCCTCAAAGCAGCGCGAGTTGGCACAAGTGGCAGCTTGTCCCTGGGCAGCATCTTGATATTCGTGGAAATCCAGCCGGCAGCCTGCCCCTGAGGAACAAGGGCCGACCTGACACTGACAAAGGCTTCTGACCGGGAAAACAAAACTCACCACCCCACGTTCCTGGTCTCAGTTTGCAGAGCTCCATGGGCTCTCTCAAAGCAGCGCGAGTTGGCACATGTGGCAGCTTATCCCTGGGCGGCATGTTCAGATTCATGGAAATCCAGCAGGCTGCCGGCCCCAAAGGGCTGAGAGCCTACCTGGTACTGACAAAGGCTTCTGCCCGGGAAAACAAAACCCAGCAACCCACGTTTCTGGTCTCAGTTTGCAGAGCCCGTGGGCACTCTCAAAGCAGCCCGAGTTGGCACAGGTGGCAGCTTGTCCCTGGGCAGCATCTTGATATTCGTGGAAATCCAGCAGGCAGACTGCCCATAAGGAACAAGGACCCTCCTGGTACTGACAAAGGCTTCTGCCCTGGAAAACAAAACCCAGCACCCCACGTTTCTGGTCTCAGTTTGCAGAGCACCATGGGCACTCTCAAGGCAGCCCGAGTTGGCACAGGTGGCAGCTCCTCCGTGGGCAGCATCCTGATATTCGTAGAAATTCAGCAGGCTGACGGCCCTGAAAGACCGTGGGCCTACCTAGTACTGACAAATACTTCTGCCCGGGAAAACAAAACTCAGCACCAGACGGTCCTGGTCACAGTTTGCAGAGCTCCGTGGGCACTCTCAAAGCAGCGTGAGTTGGTAAAGGTGGCAGCTTGTCCCTGGGCGGAAACTTGATTTTCGTGGAAATCCTGGTGCCAGCCTCCCCCAAAGGGCCGAGGGCCTACCTGGTCATGTAAATGTTTCTGCCCGGGAAAACAACACCGACAAACCCACGTTCCTGGTCTCAGTTTGAAGAACTCCGTGGGCACTCTCAAAGCAGCCCGAGTTGGCACAGGTGGCAGAATATCCCTGGGCAGCATTTTGATATTCGGGGAAATCTTGCTGCCAGGCTGTCCCTAAGGAACAAGGGCCTACTTGGTACTGACAAAGGCTTCTGCCCTGGAAAACAAAACCCAGCACCCCACGTTTCTGGTCTCAGTTTGCAGAGCACCATGGGCACTCTCAAAGCAGCGTGAGTTGGCACAGGTGGCAGCTTGTCCCTGGGCAGCATCTTGATATTTGTGGAAATCCAGCAGGCTGCCTGCCCTTAAGGACCGAGGGCCTACCTGGCACTGCAAATGTTTCTGCCCAGAGAAACAAAACTCAGCACCTCACGTTAATGGTCCCAGTTTGCAGAGCTCCATGGGAACTCTCAAAGCAGCCCGAGTTGGCACAGGTGGCAGCTTGTCCCTGGGCAGCATCTTGATATTCGTGGAAATCTTGCTGCCAGCCTGCCCCTAAGGACCAAGGGCCTACCTGGTACTGAGAGAGGCTTCTGCCCGGGAAAACAAAACCCACAACCCTACGTTCCTGGTCCCAGTTTGCAGAGCTCCGTGGGCACCCTCAAAGCAGCGCGAGTTAGCACAAGTGGAAGCTTGTCCCTGGGCAGCATCTTGATATTCGTGGAAATCCAGGAGGCAGCCGGCCCTGAATTACGAGAGCCTACCTGGTACTGCAAATGCTTCTGCCCGGGGAAACAAAACTCACCAAGGCAAGTTCCTGGTCTCAGTTTGCAGAGCTCCATGGGCACTCTCAAAGCAGCCCGAGTTGGCACAGGTGGCAGCTTGTCCCTGGGTGGCATCTTGATATGCGTGGAAATCCAGCAGGCAGACTGCCTCTAAGGGCTGAGGGCCTGACCTGGTACTGACAAAGGCTTCTGCCCTGGAAAACAAAACCCATAACCCCACATACTTTCTCTCAGTTTGAAGAGCTCTGTGGGCACTCTCAAAGCAGCCCGAGTTGGCACAGGTGGCAGCTTGTCCCTGGGCGGCATCTTGATATTCGTGGAAATCCTGCAGGCAGCTGGCCCCAAAGGGCCAAGGGCCGACCTGGTACTGACAAAGGCTTCTGCCCGGGAAAACAAAACTCAGAACACCACGTTTCTGGTCTCAGTTTGCAGAGCACCATGGGCACTCTCAAAGCAGCCCGAATTGGCACAGGTGGCAGCTTGTCCCTGGGCAGCATCTTGATATTCGAGGAAATCCAGCAGGCTGCCTGCCCTTAAGGACCGAGGGCCTACCTGGCACTTCAAATGCTTCTGCCCGGAGAAACAAAACTCAGCACCCCAGGTTCATGGTCTCAGTTTGCAGAGCTCCGTGGGCACTCTCAAAGCAGCCTGAGTTGGCACAGGTGGCAGAATATCCCTGGGCAGCATCTTGATATTTGTGGAAATCTTGCTGCCAGCCTGCACCTAAGGAACAAGGGCATACCTGGTACTGAGAGAGGCTTCTGCCCGGGAAAACAAAACCCACAACCCTACGTTCCTGGTCTCAGTTTGCAGAGCTCCGTGGGCACCCTCATAGCAGCGCGAGTTGGCCCAAGTGGCAGCTGGTCCCTGGGCAGCATCTTGATATTCGTGGAAATCCAGCCGGCAGCCTGCCCCTGAGGATCAAGGACTCTCCTGGGACTGACAAAGGCTTCTGCCCGGGGAAAGAAAACCCACCACCCCATGTTCCACATCTCAGTTTGCAGAGCTCCATGGGCACTCTCAAAGCAGCCCAAGTTGGCACAGGTGGCAGCTTGTCCCTGGGCGGCATCTTGATATTTGTGGAAATCCTGCAGGCAGCCGGCCCCCAAGGGCCAAGGGCCGACCTGGTACTGACAAAGGCTTCTGCCAGGGGAAACAAAACCCAGCACCCCACGTTTCTGGTCTCAGTTTGCAGAGCTCCATGGGCACCCTCAAAGCAGCCCGAGTTGGCACAGGTGGCAGCTTGTCCCTGGGCAGCATCTTGATATTCGTGGAAATCCAGCAGGCAGTCGGCCCTGAAATTCCGAGGGCCTACCTGGTACTGACAAAGGCTTCTGCCCAGGGAAACAAAACCCACCACCCCACGTTCCACATCTCAGTTTGCAGAGCTCCATGGGCACTCTCAAAGCAGCCCGAGTTGGCACAGGTGGCAGTTTGTCCCTGGGCGGCATCTTGATATTCGTGGAAATCCTGCAGGCAGCCGGCCCCCAAGGGCCAAGGGCCTACCTGGTACTGAGAGAGGCTTCTGCCCGGGAAAACAAAACCCACAATCCTACGTTCCTGGTCTCAGTTTGCAGAGCTCCGTGGGCACCCTCAAAGCAGCGCGAGTTGGCACAAGTTGCAGCTTGTCCCTGGGCAGCATCTTGATATTCGTGGAAATCCAGCCGGCAGCCTGCCCCTGAGGAACAAGGGCCCTCCTGGTACTGACAAAGGCTTCTGCCCAGGGAAACCAAATCCACCACCCCACGTTCCACATCTCAGTTTGCAGAGCTCCATGGGCACTCTCAAAGCAGCCCGAGTTGGCACAGGTGGCAGCTTTTTCCTGGGCGGCATCTTGATATTCGTGGAAATCCTGCAGGCAGCCGGCCCCCAAGGGCCAAGGGCCGACCTGGTACTGACAAAGGCTTCTGCCAGGGGAAACAAAACCCAGCACCCCACGTTTCTGGTCTCAGTTTGCAGAGCTCCGTGGGCACCCTCAAAGCAGCCCGAGTTGGCACAGGTGGCAGCTTGTCCCTGGGCAGCATCTTGATATTCGTGGAAATCCAGCAGGCTGCCAGCCCTTAAAGACCAAGGGCCTACCTGGCACTGCAAATGTTTCTGCCCAGAGAAACAAAACTCAGCACCTCACGTTAATGGTCCCAGTTTGCAGAGCTCCATGGGAACTCTCAAAGCAGCCCGAGTTGGCACAGGTGGCAGCTTGTCCCTGGGCAGCATCTTGATATTCGTGGAAATCTTGCTGCCAGCCTGCCCCTAAGGAACAAGGGCATACCTGGTACTGACAAAGGCTTCTGCCCGGGAAAACAAAACCCACAACCCTACGTTCCTGGTCTCAGTTTGCAGAGCTCCGTGGGCACCCTCAAAGCAGCGCGAGTTAGCACAAGTGGAAGCTTGTCCCTGGGCAGCATCTTGATATTCGTGGAAATCCAGGAGGCAGCCGGCCCTGAATTACGAGAGCCTACCTGATACTGCAAATGGTTCTGCCCGGGGAAACAAAACTCACCAAGGCAAGTTCCTGGTCTCACTTTGCAGAGCTCCGTGGGCACCCTCAAAGCAGCGCGACTTAGCACAAGTGGAAGCTTGTCCCTGGGCAGCATCTTGATATTCGTGGAAATCCAGGAGGCAGCCGGCCCTGAATTACGAGAGCCTGCCTGGTACTGCAAATGCTTCTGCCTGGGGAAACAAAACTCACCAAGGCAAGTTCCTGGTCTCACTTTGCAGAGCTCCATGGGCACTCTCAAAGCAGCCCGAGTTGGCACAGGTGGCAGCTTGTCCCTGGGTGGCATCTTGATATGCATGGAAATCCAGCAGGCAGACGGCCTCTAAGGGCTGAGGGCCTACTTGGTACTGACAAAGGCTTCTGCCCTGGAAAACAAAACCCATAACCCCACATACTTTCTCTCAGTTTGAAGAGCTCTGTGGGCACTCTCAAAGCAGCCCGAGTTGGCACAGGTGGCAGCTTGTCCCTGGGCGGCATCTTGATATTCGTGGAAATCCTGCAGGCAGCTGGCCCCCAAGGGCCAACGGCCTACCTGGTACTGACAAAGGCTTCTGCCCGGGAAAACAAAACTCAGAACACCACGTTTCTGGTCTCAGTTTGCAGAGCACCATGGGCACTCTCAAAGCAGCCCGAGTTGGCACAGGTGGCAGCTTGTCCCTGGGCAGCATCTTGATATTCGTGGAAATCCAGCAGGCAGACTGCCCTTAAGGACCGAGGGCCTACCTGGCACTTCAAATGCTTCTGCCCGGAGAAACAAAACTGAACACCCCAGGTTCATGGTCTCAGTTTGCAGAGCTCCATGGGCACTCTCAAAGCAGCACGAGTTGGCACAGGTGGCAGCTTGTCCCTGGGCAGCATCTTGATATTCGTGGAAATCCTGCAGGCAGCCTGCCCCTAAGGAACAAGGGCCTACCTGGTACTGACAAAGGCTTCTGCCCAGGGAAACAAAATCCACCACCCCACGTTCCACATCTCAGTTTGCAGAGCTCCGTGGGCACTCTCAAAGCAGCCCGAGTTGGCACAGGTGGCAGCTTGTCCCTGGGCGGCATCTTGATATTTGTGGAAATCCTGCAGGCAGCCGGCCCCCAAGGGCCAAGGGCCGACCTGGTAGTGACAAAGGCTTCTGCCCGGGAAAACAAATCCCAGCACCCCACGTTTCTGGTCTCAGTTTGCAGAGCTCCGTGGGCACTCTCAAAGCAGCCCGAGTTGGCACAGGTGGCAGCTTGTCCCTGAGCGGCATCTTGATATTCGTGGAAATCCAGCCGGCAGCCTGCCCCTGTGGAACAAGGGCCGACCTGACACTGACAAAGGCTTCTGACCGGGAAAACAAAACTCACCACCCCACGTTCCTGGTCTCAGTTTGCAAAGCTCCATGGGCTCTCTCAAAGCAGCGCGAGTTGGCACATGTGGCAGCTTATCCCTGGGCGGCATGTTCAGATTCATGGAAATCCAGCAGGCTGCCGGCCCCAAAGGGCTGAGGGCCTACCTGGTACTGACAAAGGCTTCTGCCCGGGAAAACAATACTCCGAACACCACTTTCCTGGTCCCAGTTTGCAGAGCTCCATGGGCACTCTCAAAGCAGCCCGAGTTGGCACAGGTGGCAGCTTGTCCCTGGGCAGCATCTTGATATTCGTGGAAATCCAGCAGGCAGACTGCCCATAAGGAACAAGGACCCTCCTGGTACTGACAAAGGCTTCTGCCCTGGAAAACAAAACCCAGCACCCCACGTTTCTGGTCTCAGTTTGCAGAGCACCATGGGCACTCTCAAAGCAGCCCGAGTTGGCACAGGTGGCAGCTCCTCCGTGGGCAGCATCCTGATATTCGTAGAAATTCAGCAGGCTGACGGCCCTGAAAGACCGTGGGCCTACCTAGTACTGACAAATACTTCTGCCCGGGAAAACAAAACTCAGCACCAGACGGTCCTGGTCACAGTTTGCAGAGCTCCGTGGGCACTCTCAAAGCAGCGTGAGTTGGTAAAGGTGGCAGCTTGTCCCTGGGCGGAAACTTGATTTTCGTGGAAATCCTGGTGCCAGCCTCCCCCAAAGGGCCGAGGGCCTACCTGGTCATGTAAATGTTTCTGCCCGGGAAAACAACACCAACAAACCCACGCTCCTGGTCTCAGTTTGAAGAACTCCGTGGGCACTCTCAAAGCAGCCCGAGTTGGCACAGGTGGCAGAATATCCCTGGGCAGCATTTTGATATTCGGGGAAATCTTGCTGCCAGGCTGTCCCTAAGGAACAAGGGCCTACTTGGTACTGACAAAGGCTTCTGCCCTGGAAAACAAAACCCAGCACCCCACGTTTCTGGTCTCAGTTTGCAGAGCTCCGTGGGCACCCTCATAGCAGCGCGAGTTGGCCCAAGTGGCAGCTTGTCCCTGGGCAGCATCTTGATATTCGTGGAAATCCTGCAGGCAGCCGGTCCCCAAGGGCCAAGGGCCGACCTGGTACTGACAAAGGCTTCTGCCAGGGGAAACAAAACCCAGCACCCCACGTTTCTGGTCTCAGTTTGCAGAGCTCCATGGGCACCCTCAAAGCAGCCCAAGTTGGCACAGGTGGCAGCTTGTCCCTGGGCAGCATCTTGATATTCGTGGAAATCCAGCAGGCAGTCGGCCCTGAAATTCCGAGGGCCTACCTGGTACTGACAAATGCTTCTGCCCAGGGAAACAAAACTCAGCACCCCAGGTTCATGGTCTCAGTTTGCAGAGCTCCATGGGCACTCTCAAAGCAGCACGAGTTGGCACAGGTGGCAGCTTGTCCCTGGGCAGCATCTTGATATTCGTGGAAATCTTGCTGCCAGCCTGCCCCTAAGGAACAAGGGCCTACCTGGCACTGAGAGAAGCTTCTGCCCGGGAAAACAAAACCCACAATCCTACGTTCCTGGTCTCAGTTTGCAGAGCTCCGTGGGCACCCTCAAAGCAGCGCGAGTTGGCCCAAGTGGCAGCTTGTCCCTGGGCAGCATCTTGATATTCGTGGAAATTGAGCCGCCAGCCTGCCCCTGATGAACAAGGGCCCTCCTGCTACTGACAAAGGCTTCTGCCAGGGGAAACAAAACCCACCACCCCACGTTCCACATCTCAGTTTGCAGAGCTCCATGGGCACTCTCAAAGCAGCCCGAGTTGGCACAGGTGGCAGTTTGTCCCTGGGCGGCATCTTGATATTCGTGGAAATCCTGCAGGCAGCCGGCCCCCAAGGGCCAAGGGCCTACCTGGTACTGAGAGAGGCTTCTGCCCGGGAATACAAAACCCACAATCCTACGTTCCTGGTCTCAGTTTGCAGAGCTCCGTGGGCACCCTCAAAGAAGCGCGAGTTGGCACAGGTTGCAGCTTGTCCCTGGGCAGCATCTTGATATTCGTGGAAATCCAGCGGGCAGCCTGCCCCTGAGGAACAAGGGCCCTCCTGGTACTGAGAAAGGCTTCTGCCCAGGGAAACCAAATCCACCACCCCACGTTCCACATCTCAGTTTGCAGAGCTCCATGGGCACTCTCAAAGCAGCCCGAGTTGGCACAGGTGGCAGCTTTTTCCTGGGCGGCATCTTGATATTTGTGGAAATCCTGCAGGCAGCCGGCCCCCAAGGGCCAAGGGCCGACCTGGTACTGACAAAGGCTTCTGCCAGGGGAAACAAAACCCAGCACCCCACGTTTCTGGTCTCAGTTTGCAGAGCTCCGTGGGCACCCTCAAAGCAGCCCGAGTTGGCACAGGTGGCAGCTTGTCCCTGGGCAGCATCTTGATATTCGTGGAAATCCTGCAGGCTGCCAGCCCTTAAAGACCAAGGGCCTACCTGGCACTGCAAATGTTTCTGCCCAGAGAAACAAAACTCAGCACCTCACGTTAATGGTCCCAGTTTGCAGAGCTCCATGGGAACTCTCAAAGCAGCCCGAGTTGGCACAGGTGGCAGCTTGTCCCTGGGCAGCATCTTGATATTCGTGGAAATCTTGCTGCCAGCCTGCCCCTAAGGAACAAGGGCCTACCTGGTACTGAGAGAGGCTTCTGTCCGGGAAAACAAAACCCACAACCCTACGTTCCTGGTCTCAGTTTGCAGAGCTCCGTGGGCACCCTCAAAGCAGCGCGAGTTAGCACAAGTGGAAGCTTGTCCCTGGGCAGCATCTTGATATTCGTGGAAATCCAGGAGGCAGCCGGCCCTGAATTACGAGAGCCTACCTGGTACTGCAAATGCTTCTGCCCGGGGAAACAAAACTCACCAAGGCAAGTTCCTGGTCTCACTTTGCAGAGCTCCATGGGCACTCTCAAAGCAGCCCGAGTTGGCACAGGTGGCAGCTTGTCCCTGGGTGGCATCTTGATATGCGTGGAAATCCAGCAGGCAGACTGCTTCTAAGGGCTGAGGGCCTACTTGGTACTGACAAAGGCTTCTGCCCTGGAAAACAAAACCCATAACCCCACATACTTTCTCTCAGTTTGAAGAGCTCTGTGGGCACTCTCAAAGCAGCCCGAGTTGGCACAGGTGGCAGCTTGTCCCTGGGCGGCATCTTGATATTCGTGGAAATCCTGCAGGCAGCTGGCCCCAAAGGGCCAACGGCCTACCTGGCACTGACAAAGGCTTCTGCCCGGGAAAACAAAACTCAGAACACCACGTTTCTGGTCTCAGTTTGCAGAGCACCATGGGCACTCTCAAAGCAGCGCGAGTTGGCACAGGTGGCAGCTTGTCCCTGGGCAGCATCTTGATATTCGTGGAAATCCAGCAGGCTGCCTGCCCTTAAGGACCGAGGGCCTACCTGGCACTTCAAATGCTTCTGCCCGGAGAAACAAAACTCAGCACCCCAGGTTCATGGTCTCAGTTTGCAGAGCTCCGTGGGCACTCTCAAAGCAGCCTGAGTTGGCACAGGTGGCAGAATATCCCTGGGCAGCATCTTGATATTCGTGGAAATCTTGCTGCCAGCCTGCACCTAAGGAACAAGGGCATACCTGGTACTGACAAAGGCTTCTGCCCGGGAAAACAAAACCCACAACCCTACGTTCCTGGTCTCAGTTTGCAGAGCTCCGTGGGCACCCTCATAGCAGCGCGAGTTGGCCCAAGTGGCAGCTGGTCCCTGGGCAGCATCTTGATATTCGTGGAAATCCAGCCGGCAGCCTGCCCCTGAGGATCAAGGACTCTCCTGGTACTGACAAAGGCTTCTGCCCGGGGAAAGAAAACCCACCACCCCATGTTCCACATCTCAGTTTGCAGAGCTCCATGGGCACTCTCAAAGCAGCCCAAGTTGGCACAGGTGGCAGCTTGTCCCTGGGCGGCATCTTGATATTTGTTGAAATCCTGCAGGCAGCCGGCCCCCAAGGGCCAAGGGCCGACCTGGTACTGACAAAGGCTTCTGCCCGGGGAAACAAAACCCAGCACCCCACGTTTCTGGTCTCAGTTTGCAGAGCTCCATGGGCACCCTCAAAGCAGCCCGAGTTGGCACAGGTGGCAGCTTGTCCCTGGGCAGCATCTTGATATTCGTGGAAATCTTCCTTCCAGCCTGCCCCTAAGGAACAAGGGCCTACCTGGCACTGAGAGAGGCTTCTGCCCGGGAAAACAAAACCCACAATCCGACGTTCCTGGTCTCAGTTTGCAGAGCTCCGTGGGCACCCTCAAAGCAGCGCGAGTTGGCACAAGTGGCAGCTTGTCCCTGGGCAGCATCTTGATATTCGTGGAAATTGAGCCGCCAGCCTGCCCCTGATGAACAAGGGCCCTCCTGGTACTGACAAAGGCTTCTGCCCGGGGAAACAAAACCCACCACCCCACGTTCCACATCTCAGTTTGCAGAGCTCCATGGGCACTCTCAAAGCAGCCCGAGTTGGCACAGGTGGCAGTTTGTCCCTGGGCGGCATCTTGATATTCGTGGAAATCCTGCAGGCAGCCGGCCCCCAAGGGCCAAGGGCCTACCTGGTACTGAGAGAGGCTTCTGCCCGGGAAAACAAAACCCACAATCCTACGTTCCTGGTCTCAGTTTGCAGAGCTCCATGGGCTCTCTCAAAGCAGCGCGAGTTGGCACATGTGGCAGCTTATCCCTGGGCGGCATGTTCAGATTCATGGAAATCCAGCAGGCTGCCAGCCCCAAAGGGCTGAGGGCCTACCTGGTACTGACAAAGGCTTCTGCCCGGGAAAACAATACTCAGAACACCACTTTCCTGGTCCCAGTTTGCAGAGCTCCATGGGCACTCTCAAAGCAGCCCGAGTTGGCACAGGTGGCAGCTTGTCCCTGGGCAGCATCTTGATATTCGTGGAAATCCAGCAGGCAGACTGCCCATAAGGAACAAGGACCCTCCTGGTACTGACAAAGGCTTCTGCCCTGGAAAACAAAACCCAGCACCCCACGTTTCTGGTCTCAGTTTGCAGAGCACCATGGGCACTCTCAAAGCAGCCCGAGTTGGCACAGGTGGCAGCTCCTCCGTGGGCAGCATCCTGATATTCGTAGAAATTCAGCAGGCTGACGGCCCTGAAAGACCGTGGGCCTACCTAGTACTGACAAATACTTCTGCCCGGGAAAACAAAACTCAGCACCAGACGGTCCTGGTCACAGTTTGCAGAGCTCCGTGGGCACTCTCAAAGCAGCGTGAGTTGGTAAAGGTGGCAGCTTGTCCCTGGGCGGAAACTTGATTTTCGTGGAAATCCTGGTGCCAGCCTCCCCCAAAGGGCCGAGGGCCTACCTGGTCATGTAAATGTTTCTGCCCGGGAAAACAACACCAACAAACCCACGCTCCTGGTCTCAGTTTGAAGAACTCCGTGGGCACTCTCAAAGCAGCCCGAGTTGGCACAGGTGGCAGAATATCCCTGGGCAGCATTTTGATATTCGGGGAAATCTTGCTGCCAGGCTGTCCCTAAGGAACAAGGGCCTACTTGGTACTGACAAAGGCTTCTGCCCTGGAAAACAAAACCCAGCACCCCACGTTTCTGGTCTCAGTTTGCAGAGCTCCGTGGGCACCCTCATAGCAGCGCGAGTTGGCCCAAGTGGCAGCTTGTCCCTGGGCAGCATCTTGATATTCGTGGAAATCCTGCAGGCAGCCGGTCCCCAAGGGCCAAGGGCCGACCTGGTACTGACAAAGGCTTCTGCCAGGGGAAACAAAACCCAGCACCCCACGTTTCTGGTCTCAGTTTGCAGAGCTCCATGGGCACCCTCAAAGCAGCCCAAGTTGGCACAGGTGGCAGCTTGTCCCTGGGCAGCATCTTGATATTCGTGGAAATCCAGCAGGCAGTCGGCCCTGAAATTCCGAGGGCCTACCTGGTACTGACAAATGCTTCTGCCCAGGGAAACAAAACTCAGCACCCCAGGTTCATGGTCTCAGTTTGCAGAGCTCCATGGGCACTCTCAAAGCAGCACGAGTTGGCACAGGTGGCAGCTTGTCCCTGGGCAGCATCTTGATATTCGTGGAAATCTTGCTGCCAGCCTGCCCCTAAGGAACAAGGGCCTACCTGGCACTGAGAGAAGCTTCTGCCCGGGAAAACAAAACCCACAATCCTACGTTCCTGGTCTCAGTTTGCAGAGCTCCGTGGGCACCCTCAAAGCAGCGCGAGTTGGCCCAAGTGGCAGCTTGTCCCTGGGCAGCATCTTGATATTCGTGGAAATTGAGCCGCCAGCCTGCCCCTGATGAACAAGGGCCCTCCTGCTACTGACAAAGGCTTCTGCCAGGGGAAACAAAACCCACCACCCCACGTTCCACATCTCAGTTTGCAGAGCTCCATGGGCACTCTCAAAGCAGCCCGAGTTGGCACAGGTGGCAGTTTGTCCCTGGGCGGCATCTTGATATTCGTGGAAATCCTGCAGGCAGCCGGCCCCCAAGGGCCAAGGGCCTACCTGGTACTGAGAGAGGCTTCTGCCCGGGAATACAAAACCCACAATCCTACGTTCCTGGTCTCAGTTTGCAGAGCTCCGTGGGCACCCTCAAAGAAGCGCGAGTTGGCACAGGTTGCAGCTTGTCCCTGGGCAGCATCTTGATATTCGTGGAAATCCAGCGGGCAGCCTGCCCCTGAGGAACAAGGGCCCTCCTGGTACTGAGAAAGGCTTCTGCCCAGGGAAACCAAATCCACCACCCCACGTTCCACATCTCAGTTTGCAGAGCTCCATGGGCACTCTCAAAGCAGCCCGAGTTGGCACAGGTGGCAGTTTGTCCCTGGGCGGCATCTTGATATTTGTGGAAATCCTGCAGGCAGCCGGCCCCCAAGGGCCAAGGGCCGACCTGGTACTGACAAAGGCTTCTGCCAGGGGAAACAAAACCCAGCACCCCACGTTTCTGGTCTCAGTTTGCAGAGCTCCGTGGGCACCCTCAAAGCAGCCCGAGTTGGCACAGGTGGCAGCTTGTCCCTGGGCAGCATCTTGATATTCGTGGAAATCCTGCAGGCTGCCAGCCCTTAAAGACCAAGGGCCTACCTGGCACTGCAAATGTTTCTGCCCAGAGAAACAAAACTCAGCACCTCACGTTAATGGTCCCAGTTTGCAGAGCTCCATGGGAACTCTCAAAGCAGCCCGAGTTGGCACAGGTGGCAGCTTGTCCCTGGGCAGCATCTTGATATTCGTGGAAATCTTGCTGCCAGCCTGCCCCTAAGGAACAAGGGCCTACCTGGTACTGAGAGAGGCTTCTGTCCGGGAAAACAAAACCCACAACCCTACGTTCCTGGTCTCAGTTTGCAGAGCTCCGTGGGCACCCTCAAAGCAGCGCGAGTTAGCACAAGTGGAAGCTTGTCCCTGGGCAGCATCTTGATATTCGTGGAAATCCAGGAGGCAGCCGGCCCTGAATTACGAGAGCCTACCTGGTACTGCAAATGCTTCTGCCCGGGGAAACAAAACTCACCAAGGCAAGTTCCTGGTCTCACTTTGCAGAGCTCCATGGGCACTCTCAAAGCAGCCCGAGTTGGCACAGGTGGCAGCTTGTCCCTGGGTGGCATCTTGATATGCGTGGAAATCCAGCAGGCAGACTGCTTCTAAGGGCTGAGGGCCTACTTGGTACTGACAAAGGCTTCTGCCCTGGAAAACAAAACCCATAACCCCACATACTTTCTCTCAGTTTGAAGAGCTCTGTGGGCACTCTCAAAGCAGCCCGAGTTGGCACAGGTGGCAGCTTGTCCCTGGGCGGCATCTTGATATTCGTGGAAATCCTGCAGGCACCTGGCCCCAAAGGGCCAACGGCCTACCTGGCACTGACAAAGGCTTCTGCCCGGGAAAACAAAACTCAGAACACCACGTTTCTGGTCTCAGTTTGCAGAGCACCATGGGCACTCTCAAAGCAGCGCGAGTTGGCACAGGTGGCAGCTTGTCCCTGGGCAGCATCTTGATATTCGTGGAAATCCAGCAGGCTGCCTGCCCTTAAGGACCGAGGGCCTACCTGGCACTTCAAATGATTCTGCCCGGAGAAACAAAACTCAGCACCCCAGGTTCATGGTCTCAGTTTGCAGAGCTCCGTGGGCACTCTCAAAGCAGCCTGAGTTGGCACAGGTGGCAGAATATCCCTGGGCAGCATCTTGATATTCGTGGAAATCTTGCTGCCAGCCTGCACCTAAGGAACAAGGGCATACCTGGTACTGAGAGAGGCTTCTGCCCGGGAAAACAAAACCCACAACCCTACGTTCCTGGTCTCAGTTTGCAGAGCTCCGTGGGCACCCTCATAGCAGCGCGAGTTGGCCCAAGTGGCAGCTGGTCCCTGGGCAGCATCTTGATATTCGTGGAAATCCAGCCGGCAGCCTGCCCCTGAGGATCAAGGACTCTCCTGGTACTGACAAAGGCTTCTGCCCGGGGAAAGAAAACCCACCACCCCATGTTCCACATCTCAGTTTGCAGAGCTCCATGGGCACTCTCAAAGCAGCCCAAGTTGGCACAGGTGGCAGCTTGTCCCTGGGCGGCATCTTGATATTTGTTGAAATCCTGCAGGCAGCCGGCCCCCAAGGGCCAAGGGCCGACCTGGTACTGACAAAGGCTTCTGCCCGGGGAAACAAAACCCAGCACCCCACATTTCTGGTCTCAGTTTGCAGAGCTCCATGGGCACCCTCAAAGCAGCGCGAGTTGGCACAGGTGGCAGCTTGTCCCTGGGCAGCATCTTGATATTCGTGGAAATCTTCCTTCCAGCCTGCCCCTAAGGAACAAGGGCCTACCTGGCACTGAGAGAGGCTTCTGCCCGGGAAAACAAAACCCACAATCCGACGTTCCTGGTCTCAGTTTGCAGAGCTCCGTGGGCACCCTCAAAGCAGCGCGAGTTGGCACAAGTGGCAGCTTGTCCCTGGGCAGCATCTTGATATTCGTGGAAATTGAGCCGCCAGCCTGCCCCTGATGAACAAGGGCCCTCCTGGTACTGACAAAGGCTTCTGCCCGGGGAAACAAAACCCACCACCCCACGTTCCACATCTCAGTTTGCAGAGCTCCATGGGCACTCTCAAAGCAGCCCGAGTTGGCACAGGTGGCAGTTTGTCCCTGGGCGGCATCTTGATATTCGTGGAAATCCTGCAGGCAGCCGGCCCCCAAGGGCCAAGGGCCTACCTGGTACTGAGAGAGGCTTCTGCCCGGGAAAACAAAACCCACAATCCTACGTTCCTGGTCTCAGTTTGCAGAGCTCCATGGGCTCTCTCAAAGCAGCGCGAGTTGGCACATGTGGCAGCTTATCCCTGGGCGGCATGTTCAGATTCATGGAAATCCAGCAGGCTGCCAGCCCCAAAGGGCTGAGGGCCTACCTGGTACTGACAAAGGCTTCTGCCCGGGAAAACAATACTCAGAACACCACTTTCCTGGTCCCAGTTTGCAGAGCTCCATGGGCACTCTCAAAGCAGCCCGAGTTGGCACAGGTGGCAGCTTGTCCCTGGGCAGCATCTTGATATTCGTGGAAATCCAGCGGGCAGCCTGCCCCTGAGGAACAAGGGCCCTCCTGGTACTGAGAAAGGCTTCTGCCCAGGGAAACCAAATCCACCACCCCACGTTCCACATCTCAGTTTGCAGAGCTCCATGGGCACTCTCAAAGCAGCCCGAGTTGGCACAGGTGGCAGCTTTTTCCTGGGCGGCATCTTGATATTTGTGGAAATCCTGCAGGCAGCCGGCCCCCAAGGGCCAAGGGCCGACCTGGTACTGACAAAGGCTTCTGCCAGGGGAAACAAAACCCAGCACCCCACGTTTCTGGTCTCAGTTTGCAGAGCTCCGTGGGCACCCTCAAAGCAGCCCGAGTTGGCACAGGTGGCAGCTTGTCCCTGGGCAGCATCTTGATATTCGTGGAAATCCTGCAGGCTGCCAGCCCTTAAAGACCAAGGGCCTACCTGGCACTGCAAATGTTTCTGCCCAGAGAAACAAAACTCAGCACCTCACGTTAATGGTCCCAGTTTGCAGAGCTCCATGGGAACTCTCAAAGCAGCCCGAGTTGGCACAGGTGGCAGCTTGTCCCTGGGCAGCATCTTGATATTCGTGGAAATCTTGCTGCCAGCCTGCCCCTAAGGAACAAGGGCCTACCTGGTACTGAGAGAGGCTTCTGTCCGGGAAAACAAAACCCACAACCCTACGTTCCTGGTCTCAGTTTGCAGAGCTCCGTGGGCACCCTCAAAGCAGCGCGAGTTAGCACAAGTGGAAGCTTGTCCCTGGGCAGCATCTTGATATTCGTGGAAATCCAGGAGGCAGCCGGCCCTGAATTACGAGAGCCTACCTGGTACTGCAAATGCTTCTGCCCGGGGAAACAAAACTCACCAAGGCAAGTTCCTGGTCTCACTTTGCAGAGCTCCATGGGCACTCTCAAAGCAGCCCGAGTTGGCACAGGTGGCAGCTTGTCCCTGGGTGGCATCTTGATATGCGTGGAAATCCAGCAGGCAGACTGCTTCTAAGGGCTGAGGGCCTACTTGGTACTGACAAAGGCTTCTGCCCTGGAAAACAAAACCCATAACCCCACATACTTTCTCTCAGTTTGAAGAGCTCTGTGGGCACTCTCAAAGCAGCCCGAGTTGGCACAGGTGGCAGCTTGTCCCTGGGCGGCATCTTGATATTCGTGGAAATCCTGCAGGCACCTGGCCCCAAAGGGCCAACGGCCTACCTGGCACTGACAAAGGCTTCTGCCCGGGAAAACAAAACTCAGAACACCACGTTTCTGGTCTCAGTTTGCAGAGCACCATGGGCACTCTCAAAGCAGCGCGAGTTGGCACAGGTGGCAGCTTGTCCCTGGGCAGCATCTTGATATTCGTGGAAATCCAGCAGGCTGCCTGCCCTTAAGGACCGAGGGCCTACCTGGCACTTCAAATGATTCTGCCCGGAGAAACAAAACTCAGCACCCCAGGTTCATGGTCTCAGTTTGCAGAGCTCCGTGGGCACTCTCAAAGCAGCCTGAGTTGGCACAGGTGGCAGAATATCCCTGGGCAGCATCTTGATATTCGTGGAAATCTTGCTGCCAGCCTGCACCTAAGGAACAAGGGCATACCTGGTACTGAGAGAGGCTTCTGCCCGGGAAAACAAAACCCACAACCCTACGTTCCTGGTCTCAGTTTGCAGAGCTCCGTGGGCACCCTCATAGCAGCGCGAGTTGGCCCAAGTGGCAGCTGGTCCCTGGGCAGCATCTTGATATTCGTGGAAATCCAGCCGGCAGCCTGCCCCTGAGGATCAAGGACTCTCCTGGTACTGACAAAGGCTTCTGCCCGGGGAAAGAAAACCCACCACCCCATGTTCCACATCTCAGTTTGCAGAGCTCCATGGGCACTCTCAAAGCAGCCCAAGTTGTCACAGGTGGCAGCTTGTCCCTGGGCGGCATCTTGATATTTGTTGAAATCCTGCAGGCAGCCGGCCCCCAAGGGCCAAGGGCCGACCTGGTACTGACAAAGGCTTCTGCCCGGGGAAACAAAACCCAGCACCCCACGTTTCTGGTCTCAGTTTGCAGAGCTCCATGGGCACCCTCAAAGCAGCGCGAGTTGGCACAGGTGGCAGCTTGTCCCTGGGCAGCATCTTGATATTCGTGGAAATCTTCCTTCCAGCCTGCCCCTAAGGAACAAGGGCCTACCTGGCACTGAGAGAGGCTTCTGCCCGGGAAAACAAAACCCACAATCCGACGTTCCTGGTCTCAGTTTGCAGAGCTCCGTGGGCACCCTCAAAGCAGCGCGAGTTGGCACAAGTGGCAGCTTGTCCCTGGGCAGCATCTTGATATTCGTGGAAATTGAGCCGCCAGCCTGCCCCTGATGAACAAGGGCCCTCCTGGTACTGACAAAGGCTTCTGCCCGGGGAAACAAAACCCACCACCCCACGTTCCACATCTCAGTTTGCAGAGCTCCATGGGCACTCTCAAAGCAGCCCGAGTTGGCACAGGTGGCAGTTTGTCCCTGGGCGGCATCTTGATATTCGTGGAAATCCTGCAGGCAGCCGGCCCCCAAGGCCCAAGGGCCTACCTGGTACTGAGAGAGGCTTCTGCCCGGGAAAACAAAACCCACAATCCTACGTTCCTGGTCTCAGTTTGCAGAGCTCCATGGGCTCTCTCAAAGCAGCGCGAGTTGGCACATGTGGCAGCTTATCCCTGGGCGGCATGTTCAGATTCATGGAAATCCAGCAGGCTGCCAGCCCCAAAGGGCTGAGGGCCTACCTGGTACTGACAAAGGCTTCTGCCCTGGAAAACAATACTCAGAACACCACTTTCCTGGTCCCAGTTTGCAGAGCTCCATGGGCACTCTCAAAGCAGCCCGAGTTGGCACAGGTGGCAGCTTGTCCCTGGGCAGCATCTTGATATTCGTGGAAATCCAGCAGGCAGACTGCCCATAAGGAACAAGGACCCTCCTGGTACTGACAAAGGCTTCTGCCCTGGAAAACAAAACCCAGCACCCCACGATTCTGGTCTCAGTTTGCAGAGCACCATGGGCACTCTCAAAGCAGCCCGAGTTGGCACAGGTGGCAGCTCCTCCGTGGGCAGCATCCTGATATTCGTAGAAATTCAGCAGGCTGACGGCCCTGAAAGACCGTGGGCCTACCTAGTACTGACAAATACTTCTGCCCGGGAAAACAAAACTCAGCACCAGACGGTCCTGGTCACAGTTTGCAGAGCTCCGTGGGCACTCTCAAAGCAGCGTGAGTTGGTAAAGGTGGCAGCTTGTCCCTGGGCGGAAACTTGATTTTCGTGGAAATCCTGGTGCCAGCCTCCCCCAAAGGGCCGAGGGCCTACCTGGTCATGTAAATGTTTCTGCCCGGGAAAACAACACCAACAAACCCACGCTCCTGGTCTCAGTTTGAAGAACTCCGTGGGCACTCTCAAAGCAGCCCGAGTTGGCACAGGTGGCAGAATATCCCTGGGCAGCATTTTGATATTCGGGGAAATCTTGCTGACAGGCTGTCCCTAAGGAACAAGGGCCTACTTGGTACTGACAAAGGCTTCTGCCCTGGAAAACAAAACCCAGCACCCCACGTTTCTGGTCTCAGTTTGCAGAGCACCATGGGCACTCTCAAAGCAGCGTGAGTTGGCACAGGTGGCAGCTTGTCCCTGGGCAGCATCTTGATATTTGTGGAAATCCAGCAGGCTGCCTGCCCTTAAGGACCGAGGGCCTACCTGGCACTGCAAATGCTTCTGCCCGGAGAAACAAAACTCAGCACCCCAGGTTCATGGTCTCAGTTTGCAGAGCTCCGTGGGCACTCTCAAAGCAGCCCGAGTTGGCACAGGTGGCAGAATATCCCTGGGCAGCATCTTGATATTCGTGGAAAGCTTGCTGCCAGCCTGCACCTAAGGAACAAGGGCATACCTGGAACTGAGAGAGGCTTCTGCCCGGGAAAACAAAACCCACAACCCTACGTTCCTGGTCTCAGTTTGCAGAGCTCCGTGGGCACCCTCATAGCAGCGCGAGTTGGCCCAAGTGGCAGCTTGTCCCTGGGCAGCATCTTGATATTCGTGGAAATCCTGCAGGCAGCCGGTCCCCAAGGGCCAAGGGCCGACCTGGTACTGACAAAGGCTTCTGCCAGGGGAAACAAAACCCAGCACCCCACGTTTCTGGTCTCAGTTTGCAGAGCTCCATGGGCACCCTCAAAGCAGCCCAAGTTGGCACAGGTGGCAGCTTGTCCCTGGGCAGCATCTTGATATTCGTAGAAATCCAGCAGGCAGTCGGCCCTGAAATTCCGAGGGCCTACCTGGTACTGACAAATGCTTCTGCCCAGGGAAACAAAACTCAGCACCCCAGGTTCATGGTCTCAGTTTGCAGAGCTCCATGGGCACTCGAAAAGCAGCACGAGTTGGCACAGGTGGCAGCTTGTCCCTGGGCAGCATCTTGATATTCGTGGAAATCTTGCTGCCAGCCTGCCCCTAAGGAACAAGGGCCTACCTGGCACTGAGAGAAGCTTCTGCCCGGGAAAACAAAACCCACAACCCTACGTTCCTGGTCTCAGTTTGCAGAGCTCCGTGGGCACCCTCAAAGCAGCGCGAGTTGGCCCAAGTGGCAGCTTGTCCCTGGGCAGCATCTTGATATTCGTGGAAATTGAGCCGCCAGCCTGCCCCTGATGAACAAGGGCCCTCCTGCTACTGACAAAGGCTTCTGCCAGGGGAAACAAAACCCACCACCCCACGTTCCACATCTCAGTTTGCAGAGCTCCATGGGCACTCTCAAAGCAGCCCGAGTTGGCACAGGTGGCAGTTTGTCCCTGGGCGGCATCTTGATATTTGTGGAAATCCTGCAGGCAGCCGGCCCCCAAGGGCCAAGGGCCTACCTGGTACTGAGAGAGGCTTCTGCCCGGGAATACAAAACCCACAATCCTACGTTCCTGGTCTCAGTTTGCAGAGCTCCGTGGGCACCCTCAAAGAAGCGCGAGTTGGCACAGGTTGCAGCTTGTCCCTGGGCAGCATCTTGATATTCGTGGAAATCCAGCGGGCAGCCTGCCCCTGAGGAACAAGGGCCCTCCTGGTACTGAGAAAGGCTTCTGCCCAGGGAAACCAAATCCACCACCCCACGTTCCACATCTCAGTTTGCAGAGCTCCATGGGCACTCTCAAAGCAGCCCGAGTTGGCACAGGTGGCAGCTTTTTCCTGGGCGGCATCTTGATATTTGTGGAAATCCTGCAGGCAGCCGGCCCCCAAGGGCCAAGGGCCGACCTGGTACTGACAAAGGCTTCTGCCAGGGGAAACAAAACCCAGCACCCCACGTTTCTGGTCTCAGTTTGCAGAGCTCCGTGGGCACCCTCAAAGCAGCCCGAGTTGGCACAGGTGGCAGCTTGTCCCTGGGCAGCATCTTGATATTCGTGGAAATCCTGCAGGCTGCCAGCCCTTAAAGACCAAGGGCCTACCTGGCACTGCAAATGTTTCTGCCCAGAGAAACAAAACTCAGCACCTCACGTTAATGGTCCCAGTTTGCAGAGCTCCATGGGAACTCTCAAAGCAGCCCGAGTTGGCACAGGTGGCAGCTTGTCCCTGGGCAGCATCTTGATATTCGTGGAAATCTTGCTGCCAGCCTGCCCCTAAGGAACAAGGGCCTACCTGGTACTGAGAGAGGCTTCTGTCCGGGAAAACAAAACCCACAACCCTACGTTCCTGGTCTCAGTTTGCAGAGCTCCGTGGGCACCCTCAAAGCAGCGCGAGTTAGCACAAGTGGAAGCTTGTCCCTGGGCAGCATCTTGATATTCGTGGAAATCCAGGAGGCAGCCGGCCCTGAATTACGAGAGCCTACCTGGTACTGCAAATGCTTCTGCCCGGGGAAACAAAACTCACCAAGGCAAGTTCCTGGTCTCACTTTGCAGAGCTCCATGGGCACTCTCAAAGCAGCCCGAGTTGGCACAGGTGGCAGCTTGTCCCTGGGTGGCATCTTGATATGCGTGGAAATCCAGCAGGCAGACTGCCTCTAAGGGCTGAGGGCCTACTTGGTACTGACAAAGGCTTCTGCCCTGGAAAACAAAACCCATAACCCCACATACTTTCTCTCAGTTTGAAGAGCTCTGTGGGCACTCTCAAAGCAGCCCGAGTTGGCACAGGTGGCAGCTTGTCCCTGGGCGGCATCTTGATATTCGTGGAAATCCTGCAGGCAGCTGGCCCCAAAGGGCCAACGGCCTACCTGGCACTGACAAAGGCTTCTGCCCTGGAAAACAAAACCCAGCACCCCACGTTTCTGGTCTCAGTTTGCAGAGCACCATGGGCACTCTCAAAGCAGCGTGAGTTGGCACAGGTGGCAGCTTGTCCCTGGGCAGCATCTTGATATTTGTGGAAATCCAGCAGGCTGCCTGCCCTTAAGGACCGAGGGCCTACCTGGCACTGCAAATGCTTCTGCCCGGAGAAACAAAACTCAGCACCCCAGGTTCATGGTCTCAGTTTGCAGAGCTCCGTGGGCACTCTCAAAGCAGCCCGAGTTGGCACAGGTGGCAGAATATCCCTGGGCAGCATCTTGATATTCGTGGAAAGCTTGCTGCCAGCCTGCACCTAAGGAACAAGGGCATACCTGGTACTGAGAGAGGCTTCTGCCCGGGAAAACAAAACCCACAACCCTACGTTCCTGGTCTCAGTTTGCAGAGCTCCGTGGGCACCCTCATAGCAGCGCGAGTTGGCCCAAGTGGCAGCTTGTCCCTGGGCAGCATCTTGATATTCGTGGAAATCCTGCAGGCAGCCGGTCCCCAAGGGCCAAGGGCCGACCTGGTACTGACAAAGGCTTCTGCCAGGGGAAACAAAACCCAGCACCCCACGTTTCTGGTCTCAGTTTGCAGAGCTCCATGGGCACCCTCAAAGCAGCCCAAGTTGGCACAGGTGGCAGCTTGTCCCTGGGCAGCATCTTGATATTCGTGGAAATCCAGCAGGCAGTCGGCCCTGAAATTCCGAGGGCCTACCTGGTACTGACAAATGCTTCTGCCCAGGGAAACAAAACTCAGCACCCCAGGTTCATGGTCTCAGTTTGCAGAGCTCCATGGGCACTCGAAAAGCAGCACGAGTTGGCACAGGTGGCAGCTTGTCCCTGGGCAGCATCTTGATATTCGTGGAAATCTTGCTGCCAGCCTGCCCCTAAGGAACAAGGGCCTACCTGGCACTGAGAGAAGCTTCTGCCCGGGAAAACAAAACCCACAACCCTACGTTCCTGGTCTCAGTTTGCAGAGCTCCGTGGGCACCCTCAAAGCAGCGCGAGTTGGCCCAAGTGGCAGCTTGTCCCTGGGCAGCATCTTGATATTCGTGGAAATTGAGCCGCCAGCCTGCCCCTGATGAACAAGGGCCCTCCTGCTACTGACAAAGGCTTCTGCCAGGGGAAACAAAACCCACCACCCCACGTTCCACATCTCAGTTTGCAGAGCTCCATGGGCACTCTCAAAGCAGCCCGAGTTGGCACAGGTGGCAGTTTGTCCCTGGGCGGCATCTTGATATTTGTGGAAATCCTGCAGGCAGCCGGCCCCCAAGGGCCAAGGGCCTACCTGGTACTGAGAGAGGCTTCTGCCCGGGAATACAAAACCCACAATCCTACGTTCCTGGTCTCAGTTTGCAGAGCTCCGTGGGCACCCTCAAAGAAGCGCGAGTTGGCACAGGTTGCAGCTTGTCCCTGGGCAGCATCTTGATATTCGTGGAAATCCAGCGGGCAGCCTGCCCCTGAGGAACAAGGGCCCTCCTGGTACTGAGAAAGGCTTCTGCCCAGGGAAACCAAATCCACCACCCCACGTTCCACATCTCAGTTTGCAGAGCTCCATGGGCACTCTCAAAGCAGCCCGAGTTGGCACAGGTGGCAGCTTTTTCCTGGGCGGCATCTTGATATTTGTGGAAATCCTGCAGGCAGCCGGCCCCCAAGGGCCAAGGGCCGACCTGGTACTGACAAAGGCTTCTGCCAGGGGAAACAAAACCCAGCACCCCACGTTTCTGGTCTCAGTTTGCAGAGCTCCGTGGGCACCCTCAAAGCAGCCCGAGTTGGCACAGGTGGCAGCTTGTCCCTGGGCAGCATCTTGATATTCGTGGAAATCCTGCAGGCTGCCAGCCCTTAAAGACCAAGGGCCTACCTGGCACTGCAAATGTTTCTGCCCAGAGAAACAAAACTCAGCACCTCACGTTAATGGTCCCAGTTTGCAGAGCTCCATGGGAACTCTCAAAGCAGCCCGAGTTGGCACAGGTGGCAGCTTGTCCCTGGGCAGCATCTTGATATTCGTGGAAATCTTGCTGCCAGCCTGCCCCTAAGGAACAAGGGCCTACCTGGTACTGAGAGAGGCTTCTGTCCGGGAAAACAAAACCCACAACCCTACGTTCCTGGTCTCAGTTTGCAGAGCTCCGTGGGCACCCTCAAAGCAGCGCGAGTTAGCACAAGTGGAAGCTTGTCCCTGGGCAGCATCTTGATATTCGTGGAAATCCAGGAGGCAGCCGGCCCTGAATTACGAGAGCCTACCTGGTACTGCAAATGCTTCTGCCCGGGGAAACAAAACTCACCAAGGCAAGTTCCTGGTCTCACTTTGCAGAGCTCCATGGGCACTCTCAAAGCAGCCCGAGTTGGCACAGGTGGCAGCTTGTCCCTGGGTGGCATCTTGATATGCGTGGAAATCCAGCAGGCAGACTGCCTCTAAGGGCTGAGGGCCTACTTGGTACTGACAAAGGCTTCTGCCCTGGAAAACAAAACCCATAACCCCACATACTTTCTCTCAGTTTGAAGAGCTCTGTGGGCACTCTCAAAGCAGCCCGAGTTGGCACAGGTGGCAGCTTGTCCCTGGGCGGCATCTTGATATTCGTGGAAATCCTGCAGGCAGCTGGCCCCAAAGGGCCAACAGCCTACCTGGCACTGACAAAGGCTTCTGCCCGGGAAAACAAAACTCAGAACACCACGTTTCTGGTCTCAGTTTGCAGAGCACCATGGGCACTCTCAAAGCAGCGCGAGTTGGCACAGGTGGCAGCTTGTCCCTGGGCAGCATCTTGATATTCGTGGAAATCCAGCAGGCTGCCTGCCCTTAAGGACCGAGGGCCTACCTGGCACTTCAAATGCTTCTGCCCGGAGAAACAAAACTCAGCACCCCAGGTTCATGGTCTCAGTTTGCAGAGCTCCGTGGGCACTCTCAAAGCAGCCTGAGTTGGCACAGGTGGCAGAATATCCCTGGGCAGCATCTTGATATTCGTGGAAATCTTGCTGCCAGCCTGCACCTAAGGAACAAGGGCATACCTGGTACTGAGAGAGGCTTCTGCCCGGGAAAACAAAACCCACAACCCTACGTTCCTGGTCTCAGTTTGCAGAGCTCCGTGGGCACCCTCATAGCAGCGCGAGTTGGCCCAAGTGGCAGCTGGTCCCTGGGCAGCATCTTGATATTCGTGGAAATCCAGCCGGCAGCCTGCCCCTGAGGATCAAGGACTCTCCTGGGACTGACAAAGGCTTCTGCCCGGGGAAAGAAAACCCACCACCCCATGTTCCACATCTCAGTTTGCAGAGCTCCATGGGCACTCTCAAAGCAGCCCAAGTTGGCACAGGTGGCAGCTTGTCCCTGGGCGGCATCTTGATATTTGTGGAAATCCTGCAGGCAGACGGCCCCCAAGGGCCAAGGGCCGACCTGGTACTGACAAAGGCTTCTGCCCGGGGAAACAAAACCCAGCACCCCACGTTTCTGGTCTCAGTTTGCAGAGCTCCATGGGCACCCTCAAAGCAGCCCGAGTTGGCACAGGTGGCAGAATATCCCTGGGCAGCATCTTGATATTCGTGGAAAGCTTGCTGCCAGCCTGCACCTAAGGAACAAGGGCATACCTGGTACTGAGAGAGGCTTCTGCCCGGGAAAACAAAACCCACAACCCTACGTTCCTGGTCTCAGTTTGCAGAGCTCCGTGGGCACCCTCATAGCAGCGCGAGTTGGCCCAAGTGGCAGCTTGTCCCTGGGCAGCATCTTGATATTCGTGGAAATCCTGCAGGCAGCCGGTCCCCAAGGGCCAAGGGCCGACCTGGTACTGACAAAGGCTTCTGCCAGGGGAAACAAAACCCAGCACCCCACGTTTCTGGTCTCAGTTTGCAGAGCTCCATGGGCACCCTCAAAGCAGCCCAAGTTGGCACAAGTGGCAGCTTGTCCCTGGGCAGCATCTTGATATTCGTGGAAATCCAGCAGGCAGTCGGCCCTGAAATTCCGAGGGCCTACCTGGTACTGACAAATGCTTCTGCCCAGGGAAACAAAACCCAGCACCCCAGGTTCATGGTCTCAGTTTGCAGAGCTCCATGGGCACTCGAAAAGCAGCACGAGTTGGCACAGGTGGCAGCTTGTCCCTGGGCAGCATCTTGATATTCGTGGAAATCTTGCTGCCAGCCTGCCCCTAAGGAACAAGGGCCTACCTGGCACTGAGAGAAGCTTCTGCCCGGGAAAACAAAACCCACAATCCTACGTTCCTGGTCTCAGTTTGCAGAGCTCCGTGGGCACCCTCAAAGCAGCGCGAGTTGGCCCAAGTGGCAGCTTGTCCCTGGGCAGCATCTTGATATTCGTGGAAATTGAGCCGCCAGCCTGACCCTGATGAACAAGGGCCCTCCTGCTACTGACAAAGGCTTCTGCCAGGGGAAACAAAACCCACCACCCCACGTTCCACATCTCAGTTTGCAGAGCTCCATGGGCACTCTCAAAGCAGCCCGAGTTGGCACAGGTGGCAGTTTGTCCCTGGGCGGCATCTTGATATTCGTGGAAATCCTGCAGGCAGCCGGCCCCCAAGGGCCAAGGGCCTACCTGGTACTGAGAGAGGCTTCTGCCCGGGAATACAAAACCCACAATCCTACGTTCCTGGTCTCAGTTTGCAGAGCTCCGTGGGCACCCTCAAAGAAGCGCGAGTTGGCACAGGTTGCAGCTTGTCCCTGGGCAGCATCTTGATATTCGTGGAAATCCAGCGGGCAGCCTGCCCCTGAGGAACAAGGGCCCTCCTGGTACTGAGAAAGGCTTCTGCCCAGGGAAACCAAATCCACCACCCCACGTTCCACATCTCAGTTTGCAGAGCTCCATGGGCACTCTCAAAGCAGCCCGAGTTGGCACAGGTGGCAGCTTTTTCCTGGGCGGAATCTTGATATTTGTGGAAATCCTGCAGGCAGCCGGCCCCTAAGGGCCAAGGGCCGACCCGGTACTGACAAAGGCTTCTGCCAGGGGAAACAAAACCCAGCACCCCACGTTTCTGGTCTCAGTTTGCAGAGCTCCGTGGGCACTCTCAAAGCAGCCTGAGTTGGCACAGGTGGCAGAATATCCCTGGGCAGCATCTTGATATTCGTGGAAATCTTGCTGCCAGCCTGCACCTAAGGAACAAGGCCATACCTGGTACTGAGAGAGGCTTCTGCCCGGGAAAACAAAACCCACAACCCTACGTTCCTGTTCTCAGTTTGCAGAGCTCCGTGGGCACCCTCATAGCAGCGCGAGTTGGCCCAAGTGGCAGCTGGTCCCTGGGCAGCATCTTGATATTCGTGGAAATCCAGCCGGCAGCCTGCCCCTGAGGATCAAGGACTCTCCTGGGACTGACAAAGGCTTCTGCCCGGGGAAAGAAAACCCACCACCCCATGTTCCACATCTCAGTTTGCAGAGCTCCATGGGCACTCTCAAAGCAGCCCAAGTTGGCACAGGTGGCAGCTTGTCCCTGGGCGGCATCTTGATATTTGTGGAAATCCTGCAGGCAGACGGCCCCCAAGGGCCAAGGGCCGACCTGGTACTGACAAAGGCTTCTGCCCGGGGAAACAAAACCCAGCACCCCACGTTTCTGGTCTCAGTTTGCAGAGCTCCATGGGCACCCTCAAAGCAGCCCGAGTTGGCACAGGTGGCAGAATATCCCTGGGCAGCATCTTGATATTCGTGGAAAGCTTGCTGCCAGCCTGCACCTAAGGAACAAGGGCATACCTGGTACTGAGAGAGGCTTCTGCCCGGGAAAACAAAACCCACAACCCTACGTTCCTGGTCTCAGTTTGCAGAGCTCCGTGGGCACCCTCATAGCAGCGCGAGTTGGCCCAAGTGGCAGCTTGTCCCTGGGCAGCATCTTGATATTCGTGGAAATCCTGCAGGCAGCCGGTCCCCAAGGGCCAAGGGCCGACCTGGTACTGACAAAGGCTTCTGCCAGGGGAAACAAAACCCAGCACCCCACGTTTCTGGTCTCAGTTTGCAGAGCTCCATGGGCACCCTCAAAGCAGCCCAAGTTGGCACAGGTGGCAGCTTGTCCCTGGGCAGCATCTTGATATTCGTGGAAATCCAGCAGGCAGTCGGCCCTGAAATTCCGAGGGCCTACCTGGTACTGACAAATGCTTCTGCCCAGGGAAACAAAACCCAGCACCCCAGGTTCATGGTCTCAGTTTGCAGAGCTCCATGGGCACTCTCAAAGCAGCACGAGTTGGCACAGGTGGCAGCTTGTCCCTGGGCAGCATCTTGATATTCGTGGAAATCTTGCTGCCAGCCTGCCCCTAAGGAACAAGGGCCTACCTGGCACTGAGAGAAGCTTCTGCCCGGGAAAACAAAACCCACAATCCTACGTTCCTGGTCTCAGTTTGCAGAGCTCCGTGGGCACCCTCAAAGCAGCGCGAGTTGGCCCAAGTGGCAGCTTGTCCCTGGGCAGCATCTTGATATTCGTGGAAATTGAGCCGCCAGCCTGCCCCTGATGAACAAGGGCCCTCCTGCTACTGACAAAGGCTTCTGCCAGGGGAAACAAAACCCACCACCCCACGTTCCACATCTCAGTTTGCAGAGCTCCATGGGCACTCTCAAAGCAGCCCGAGTTGGCACAGGTGGCAGTTTGTCCCTGGGCGGCATCTTGATATTCGTGGAAATCCTGCAGGCAGCCGGCCCCCAAGGGCCAAGGGCCTATCTGGTACTGACAAAGGCTTCTGCCCGGGAATACAAAACCCACAATCCTACGTTCCTGGTCTCAGTTTGCAGAGCTCCGTGGGCACCCTCAAAGAAGCGCGAGTTGGCACAGGTTGCAGCTTGTCCCTGGGCAGCATCTTGATATTCGTGGAAATTGAGCCGCCAGCCTGACCCTGATGAACAAGGGCCCTCCTGCTACTGACAAAGGCTTCTGCCAGGGGAAACAAAACCCACCACCCCACGTTCCATATCTCAGTTTGCAGAGCTCCATGGGCACTCTCAAAGCAGCCCGAGTTGGCACAGGTGGCAGTTTGTCCCTGGGCGGCATCTTGATATTCGTGGAAATCCTGCAGGCAGCCGGCCCCCAAGGGCCAAGGGCCTACCTGGTACTGAGAGAGGCTTCTGCCCGGGAATACAAAACCCACAATCCTACGTTCCTGGTCTCAGTTTGCAGAGCTCCGTGGGCACCCTCAAAGAAGCGCGAGTTGGCACAGGTTGCAGCTTGTCCCTGGGCAGCATCTTGATATTCGTGGAAATCCAGCGGGCAGCCTGCCCCTGAGGAACAAGGGCCCTCCTGGTACTGAGAAAGGCTTCTGCCCAGGGAAACCAAATCCACCACCCCACGTTCCACATCTCAGTTTGCAGAGCTCCGTGGGCACCCTCATAGCAGCGCGAGTTGGCCCAAGTGGCAGCTTTTTCCTGGGCGGCATCTTGATATTCGTGGAAATCCAGCCGGCAGCCTGCCCCTGAGGATCAAGGACTCTCCTGGGACTGACAAAGGCTTCTGCCCGGGGAAAGAAAACCCACCACCCCATGTTCCACATCTCAGTTTGCAGAGCTCCATGGGCACTCTCAAAGCAGCCCAAGTTGGCACAGGTGGCAGCTTGTCCCTGGGCGGCATCTTGATATTTGTGGAAATCCTGCAGGCAGACGGCCCCCAAGGGCCAAGGGCCGACCTGGTACTGACAAAGGCTTCTGCCCGGGGAAACAAAACCCAGCACCCCACGTTTCTGGTCTCAGTTTGCAGAGCTCCATGGGCACCCTCAAAGCAGCCCGAGTTGGCACAGGTGGCAGAATATCCCTGGGCAGCATCTTGATATTCGTGGAAAGCTTGCTGCCAGCCTGCACCTAAGGAACAAGGGCATACCTGGTACTGAGAGAGGCTTCTGCCCGGGAAAACAAAACCCACAACCCTACGTTCCTGGTCTCAGTTTGCAGAGCTCCGTGGGCACCCTCATAGCAGCGCGAGTTGGCCCAAGTGGCAGCTTGTCCCTGGGCAGCATCTTGATATTCGTGGAAATCCTGCAGGCAGCCGGTCCCCAAGGGCCCGAGGGCCGACCTGGTACTGACAAAGGCTTCTGCCAGGGGAAACAAAACCCAGCACCCCACGTTTCTGGTCTCAGTTTGCAGAGCTCCATGGGCACCCTCAAAGCAGCCCAAGTTGGCACAGGTGGCAGCTTGTCCCTGGGCAGCATCTTGATATTCGTGGAAATCCAGCAGGCAGTCGGCCCTGAAATTCCGAGGGCCTACCTGGTACTGACAAATGCTTCTGCCCAGGGAAACAAAACTCAGCACCCCAGGTTCATGGTCTCAGTTTGCAGAGCTCCATGGGCACTCTCAAAGCAGCCTGAGTTGGCACAGGTGGCAGCTTGTCCCTGGGCAGCATCTTGATATTCGTGGAAATCTTGCTGCCAGCCTGCCCCTAAGGAACAAGGGCCTACCTGGCACTGAGAGAAGCTTCTGCCCGGGAAAACAAAACCCACAATCCTACGTTCCTGGTCTCAGTTTGCAGAGCTCCGTGGGCACTCTCAAAGCAGCGCGAGTTGGCCCAAGTGGCAGCTTGTCCCTGGGCAGCATCTTGATATTCGTGGAAATTGAGCCGCCAGCCTGCCCCTGATGAACAAGGGCCCTCCTGCTACTGACAAAGGCTTCTGCCAGGGGAAACAAAACCCACCACCCCACGTTCCACATCTCAGTTTGCAGAGCTCCATGGGCACTCTCAAAGCAGCCCGAGTTGGCACAGGTGGCAGTTTGTCCCTGGGCGGCATCTTGATATTCGTGGAAATCCTGCAGGCAGCCGGCCCCCAAGGGCCAAGGGCCTACCTGGTACTGAGAGAGGCTTCTGCCCGGGAATACAAAACCCACAATCCTACGTTCCTGGTCTCAGTTTGCAGAGCTCCGTGGGCACCCTCAAAGAAGCGCGAGTTGGCACAGGTTGCAGCTTGTCCCTGGGCAGCATCTTGATATTCGTGGAAATCCAGCGGGCAGCCTGCCCCTGAGGAACAAGGGCCCTCCTGGTACTGAGAAAGGCTTCTGCCCAGGGAAACCAAATCCACCACCCCACGTTCCACATCTCAGTTTGCAGAGCTCCATGGGCACTCTCAAAGCAGCCCGAGTTGGCACAGGTGGCAGCTTTTTCCTGGGCGGCATCTTGATATTTGTGGAAATCCTGCAGGCAGCCGGCCCCCAAGGGCCAAGGGCCGACCTGGTACTGACAAAGGCTTCTGCCAGGGGAAACAAAACCCAGCACCCCACGTTTCTGGTCTCAGTTTGCAGAGCTCCGTGGGCACCCTCAAAGCAGCCCGAGTTGGCACAGGTGGCAGCTTGTCCCTGGGCAGCATCTTGATATTCGTGGAAATCCTGCAGGCTGCCAGCCCTTAAAGACCAAGGGCCTACCTGGCACTGCAAATGTTTCTGCCCAGAGAAACAAAACTCAGCACCGCACGTTAATGGTCCCAGTTTGCAGAGCTCCATGGGAACTCTCAAAGCAGCCCGAGTTGGCACAGGTGGCAGCTTGTCCCTGGGCAGCATCTTGATATTCGTGGAAATCTTGCTGCCAGCCTGCCCCTAAGGAACAAGGGCCTACCTGGTACTGAGAGAGGCTTCTGTCCGGGAAAACAAAACCCACAACCCTACGTTCCTGGTCTCAGTTTGCAGAGCTCCGTGGGCACCCTCAAAGCAGCGCGAGTTAGCACAAGTGGAAGCTTGTCCCTGGGCAGCATCTTGATATTCGTGGAAATCCAGGAGGCAGCCGGCCCTGAATTACGAGAGCCTACCTGGTACTGCAAATGCTTCTGCCCGGGGAAACAAAACTCACCAAGGCAAGTTCCTGGTCTCACTTTGCAGAGCTCCATGGGCACTCTCAAAGCAGCCCGAGTTGGCACAGGTGGCAGCTTGTCCCTGGGTGGCATCTTGATATGCGTGCAAATCCAGCAGGCAGACTGCCTCTAAGGGCTGAGGGCCTACTTGGTACTGACAAAGGCTTCTGCCCTGGAAAACAAAACCCATAACCCCACATACTTTCTCTCAGTTTGAAGAGCTCTGTGGGCACTCTCAAAGCAGCCCGAGTTGGCACAGGTGGCAGCTTGTCCCTGGGCGGCATCTTGATATTCGTGGAAATCCTGCAGGCAGCTGGCCCCAAAGGGCCAACGGCCTACCTGGCACTGACAAAGGCTTCTGCCCGGGAAAACAAAACTCAGAACACCACGTTTCTGGTCTCAGTTTGCAGAGCACCATGGGCACTCTCAAAGCAGCGCGAGTTGGCACAGGTGGCAGCTTGTCCCTGGGCAGCATCTTGATATGCGTGGAAATTGAGCCGCCAGCCTGCCCCTGATGAACAAGGGCCCTCCTGCTACTGACAAAGGCTTCTGCCCGGGGAAACAAAACCCACCACCCCACGTTCCACATCTCAGTTTGCAGAGCTCCATGGGCACTCTCAAAGCAGCCCGAGTTGGCACAGGTGGCAGTTTGTCCCTGGGCGGCATCTTGATATTCGTGGAAATCCTGCAGGCAGCCGGCCCCCAAGGGCCAAGGGCCTACCTGGTACTGAGAGAGGCTTCTGCCCGGGAAAACAAAACCCACAATCCTACGTTCCTGGTCTCAGTTTGCAGAGCTCCGTGGGCACCCTCAAAGCAGCGCGAGTTGGCACAAGTTGCAGCTTGTCCCTGGGCAGCATCTTGATATTCGTGGAAATCCAGCTGGCAGCCTGCCCCTGATGAACAAGGGCCCTCCTGGTACTGACAAAGGCTTCTGCCCAGGGAAACCAAATCCACCACCCCACGTTCCACATCTCAGTTTGCAGAGCTCCATGGGCACTCTCAAAGCAGCCCGAGTTGGCACAGGTGGCAGCTTTTTCCTGGGCGGCATCTTGATATTCGTGGAAATCCTGCAGGCAGCCGGCCCCCAAGGGCCAAGGGCCGACCTGGTACAGACAAAGGCTTCTGCCAGGGGAAACAAAACCCAGCACCCCACATTTCTGGTCTCAGTTTGCAGAGCTCCGTGGGCACCCTCAAAGCAGCCCGAGTTGGCACAGGTGGCAGCTTGTCCCTGGGCAGCATCTTGATATTCGTGGAAATCCTGCAGGCTGCCAGCCCTTAAAGACCAAGGGCCTACCTGGCACTGCAAATGTTTCTGCCCAGAGAAACAAAACTCAGCACCTCACGTTAATGGTCCCAGTTTGCAGAGCTCCATGGGAACTCTCAAAGCAGCCCGAGTTGGCACAGGTGGCAGCTTGTCCCTGGGCAGCATCTTGATATTCGTGGAAATCTTGCTGCCAGCCTGCCCCTAAGGAACAAGGGCCGACCTGGTACTGAGAGAGGCTTCTGCCCGGGAAAACAAAACCCACAACCCTACGTTCCTGGTCTCAGTTTGCAGAGCTCCGTGGGCACCCTCAAAGCAGCGCGAGTTAGCACAAGTGGAAGCTTGTCCCTGGGCAGCATCTTGATATTCGTGGAAATCCAGAAGGCAGCCGGCCCTGAATTACGAGAGCCTACCTGGTACTGCAAATGGTTCTGCCCGGGGAAACAAAACTCACCAAGGCAAGTTCCTGGTCTCACTTTGCAGAGCTCCGTGGGCACCCTCAAAGCAGCGCGAGTTAGCACAAGTGGAAGCTTGTCCCTGGGCAGCATCTTGATATTCGTGGAAATCCAGGAGGCAGCCGGCCCTGAATTACGAGAGCCTACCTGGTACTGCAAATGCTTCTGCCCGGGGAAACAAAACTCACCAAGGCAAGTTCCTGGTCTCAGTTTGCAGAGCTCCATGGGCACTCTCAAAGCAGCCCGAGTTGGCACAGGTGGCAGCTTGTCCCTGGGTGGCATCTTGGTATGCGTGGAAATCCAGCAGGCAGACGGCCTCTAAAGGCTGAGGGCCTACTTGGTACTGACAAAGGCTTCTGCCCTGGAAAACAAAACCCATAACCCCACATACTTTCTCTCAGTTTGAAGAGCTCTGTGGGCACTCTCAAAGCAGCCCGAGTTGGCACAGGTGGCAGCTTGTCCCTGGGCGGCATCTTGATATTCGTGGAAATCCTGCAGGCAGCTGGCCCCCAAGGGCCAACGGCCTACCTGGTACTGACAAAGGCTTCTGCCCGGGAAAACAAAACTCAGAACACCACGTTTCTGGTCTCAGTTTGCAGAGCACCATGGGCACTCTCAAAGCAGCGCGAGTTGGCACAGGTGGCAGCTTGTCCCTGGGCAGCATCTTGATATTCGTGGAAATCCAGCAGGCTGCCTGCCCTTAAGGACCGAGGGCCTACCTGGCACTTCAAATGCTTCTGCCCGGAGAAATAAAACTCAGCACCCCAGGTTCATGGTCTCAGTTTGCAGAGCTCCGTGGGCACTCTCAAAGCAGCCCGAGTTGGCACAGGTGGCCGAATATCCCTGGGCAGCATCTTGATATTCGTGGAAAGCTTGCTGCCAGCCTGCACCTAAGAAACAAGGGCATACCTGGTACTGAGAGAGGCTTCTGCCCTGGAAAACAAAACCCACAACCCTACGTTCCTGGTCTCAGTTTGCAGAACTCCGTGGGCACCCTCATAGCAGGGCGAGTTGGCCCAAGTGGCAGCTGGTCCCTGGGCAGCATCTTGATATTCGTGGAAATCCAGGAGGCAGCCTGCCCCTGAGGAACAAGGACCCTCCTGGTACTGACAAAGGCTCCTGCCCGGGGAAAGAAAACCCACCACCCCATGTTCCACATCTCAGTTTGCAGAGCTCCATGGGCACTCTCAAAGCAGCCCAAGTTGGCACAGGTGGCAGCTTGTCCCTGGGCGGCATCTTGATATTTGCGGAAATCCTGCAGGCAGCCGGCCCCCAAGGGCCAAGGGCCGACCTGGTACTGACAAAGGCTTCTGCCAGGGGAAACAAAACCCAGCACCCCACGTTTCTGGTCTCAGTTTGCAGAGCTCCATGGGCACCCTCAAAGCAGCCCGAGTTGGCACAGGTGGCAGCTTGTCCCTGGGCAGCATCTTGATATTCGTGGAAATCCAGCAGGCAGTCGGCCCTGAAATTCCGAGGGCCTACCTGGTACTGACAAATGCTTCTGCCCGGGGAAACAAAACTCACCAACGCACGTTCCTGGTCTCACTTTCAGGAGCTCCAAGGGCACTCTCAAAGCAGCGCGAGTTGGCGCAGGTGGCAGCTTGTCCTTTGGCAGCATCTTGATATTCATGGAAATCCAGCAGGCTGCCTGCCCTTAAAGACCAAGGGCCTACCTGGCACTGCAAATGCTTCTGCCCGGAGAAACAAAACTCAGCACCCCAGGTTCATGGTCTCAGTTTGCAGAGCTCCATGGGAATTCTCAATGCAGCCCGAGTTGGCACAGGTGGCAGCTTGTCCCTGGGCAGCATCTTGATATTCGTGGAAATCTTCCTGCCAGCCTGCCCCTAAGGAACAATGGCCTACCTGGCACTGAGAGAGGCTTCTGCCCGGGAAAACAAAACCCACAACCCTACCTTCCTTGTCTCAGTTTGCAGAGCTCCGTGGGCACCCTCAAAGCAGCGCGAGTTGGCACAAGTGGCAGCTTGTCCCTGGGCAGCATCTTGATATTCGTGGAAATTGAGCCGCCAGCCTGCCCCTGATGAACAAGGGCCCTCCTGCTACTGACAAAGGCTTCTGCCCGGGGAAAGAAAACCCACCACCCCATGTTCCACATCTCAGTTTGCAGAGCTCCATGGGCACTCTCAAAGCAGCCCAAGTTGGCACAGGTGGCAGCTTGTCCCTGGGCGGCATCTTGATATTTGTGGAAATCCTGCAGGCAGCCGGCCCCCAAGGGCCAAGGGCCGACCTGGTACTGACAAAGGCTTCTGCCCGGGGAAACAAAACCCAGCACCCCACGTTTCTGGTCTCAGTTTGCAGAGCTCCATGGGCACCCTCAAAGCAGCCCGAGTTGGCACAGGTGGCAGAATATCCCTGGGCAGCATCTTGATATTCGTGGAAAGCTTGCTGCCAGCCTGCACCTAAGGAACAAGGGCATACCTGGTACTGAGAGAGGCTTCTGCCCGGGAAAACAAAACCCACAACCCTACGTTCCTGGTCTCAGTTTGCAGAGCTCCGTGGGCACCCTCATAGCAGCGCGAGTTGGCCCAAGTGGCAGCTTGTCCCTGGGCAGCATCTTGATATTCGTGGAAATCCTGCAGGCAGCCGGTCCCCAAGGGCCCGAGGGCCGACCTGGTACTGACAAAGGCTTCTGCCAGGGGAAACAAAACCCAGCACCCCACGTTTCTGGTCTCAGTTTGCAGAGCTCCATGGGCACCCTCAAAGCAGCCCAAGTTGGCACAGGTGGCAGCTTGTCCCTGGGCAGCATCTTGATATTCGTGGAAATCCAGCAGGCAGTCGGCCCTGAAATTCCGAGGGCCTACCTGGTACTGACAAATGCTTCTGCCCAGGGAAACAAAACTCAGCACCCCAGGTTCATGGTCTCAGTTTGCAGAGCTCCATGGGCACTCTCAAAGCAGCACGAGTTGGCACAGGTGGCAGCTTGTCCCTGGGCAGCATCTTGATATTCGTGGAAATCTTGCTGCCAGCCTGCCCCTAAGGAACAAGGGCCTACCTGGCACTGAGAGAAGCTTCTGCCCGGGAAAACAAAACCCACAATCCTACGTTCCTGGTCTCAGTTTGCAGAGCTCCGTGGGCACTCTCAAAGCAGCGCGAGTTGGCCCAAGTGGCAGCTTGTCCCTGGGCAGCATCTTGATATTCGTGGAAATTGAGCCGCCAGCCTGCCCCTGATGAACAAGGGCCCTCCTGCTACTGACAAAGGCTTCTGCCAGGGGAAACAAAACCCACCACCCCACGTTCCACATCTCAGTTTGCAGAGCTCCATGGGCACTCTCAAAGCAGCCCGAGTTGGCACAGGTGGCAGTTTGTCCCTGGGCGGCATCTTGATATTCGTGGAAATCCTGCAGGCAGCCGGCCCCCAAGGGCCAAGGGCCTACCTGGTACTGAGAGAGGCTTCTGCCCGGGAATACAAAACCCACAATCCTACGTTCCTGGTCTCAGTTTGCAGAGCTCCGTGGGCACCCTCAAAGAAGCGCGAGTTGGCACAGGTTGCAGCTTGTCCCTGGGCAGCATCTTGATATTCGTGGAAATCCAGCGGGCAGCCTGCCCCTGAGGAACAAGGGCCCTCCTGGTACTGAGAAAGGCTTCTGCCCAGGGAAACCAAATCCACCACCCCACGTTCCACATCTCAGTTTGCAGAGCTCCATGGGCACTCTCAAAGCAGCCCGAGTTGGCACAGGTGGCAGCTTTTTCCTGGGCGGCATCTTGATATTTGTGGAAATCCTGCAGGCAGCCGGCCCCCAAGGGCCAAGGGCCGACCTGGTACTGACAAAGGCTTCTGCCAGGGGAAACAAAACCCAGCACCCCACGTTTCTGGTCTCAGTTTGCAGAGCTCCGTGGGCACCCTCAAAGCAGCCCGAGTTGGCACAGGTGGCAGCTTGTCCCTGGGCAGCATCTTGATATTCGTGGAAATCCTGCAGGCTGCCAGCCCTTAAAGACCAAGGGCCTACCTGGCACTGCAAATGTTTCTGCCCAGAGAAACAAAACTCAGCACCGCACGTTAATGGTCCCAGTTTGCAGAGCTCCATGGGAACTCTCAAAGCAGCCCGAGTTGGCACAGGTGGCAGCTTGTCCCTGGGCAGCATCTTGATATTCGTGGAAATCTTGCTGCCAGCCTGCCCCTAAGGAACAAGGGCCTACCTGGTACTGAGAGAGGCTTCTGTCCGGGAAAACAAAACCCACAACCCTACGTTCCTGGTCTCAGTTTGCAGAGCTCCGTGGGCACCCTCAAAGCAGCGCGAGTTAGCACAAGTGGAAGCTGGTCCCTGGGCAGCATCTTGATATTCGTGGAAATCCAGGAGGCAGCCGGCCCTGAATTACGAGAGCCTACCTGGTACTGCAAATGCTTCTGCCCGGGGAAACAAAACTCACCAAGGCAAGTTCCTGGTCTCACTTTGCAGAGCTCCATGGGCACTCTCAAAGCAGCCCGAGTTGGCACAGGTGGCAGCTTGTCCCTGGGTGGCATCTTGATATGCGTGCAAATCCAGCAGGCAGACTGCCTCTAAGGGCTGAGGGCCTACTTGGTACTGACAAAGGCTTCTGCCCTGGAAAACAAAACCCATAACCCCACATACTTTCTCTCAGTTTGAAGAGCTCTGTGGGCACTCTCAAAGCAGCCCGAGTTGGCACAGGTGGCAGCTTGTCCCTGGGCGGCATCTTGATATTCGTGGAAATCCTGCAGGCAGCTGGCCCCAAAGGGCCAACGGCCAAGGGCACCTGGCACTGACAAAGGCTTCTGCCCGGGAAAACAAAAGGCTTCTCAGAACACCACGTTTCTGGTCTCAGTTTGCAGAGCACCATGGGCACTCTCAAAGCAGCGCGAGTTGGCACAGGTGGCAGCTTGTCCCTGGGCAGCATCTTGATATTCGTGGAAATTGAGCCGCCAGCCTGCCCCTGATGAACAAGGGCCCTCCTGCTACTGACAAAGGCTTCTGCCCGGGGAAACAAAACCCACCACCCCACGTTCCACATCTCAGTTTGCAGAGCTCCATGGGCACTCTCAAAGCAGCCCGAGTTGGCACAGGTGGCAGTTTGTCCCTGGGCGGCATCTTGATATTCGTGGAAATCCTGCAGGCAGCCGGCCCCCAAGGGCCAAGGGCCTACCTGGTACTGAGAGAGGCTTCTGCCCGGGAAAACAAAACCCACAATCCTACGTTCCTGGTCTCAGTTTGCAGAGCTCCGTGGGCACCCTCAAAGCAGCGCGAGTTGGCACAAGTTGCAGCTTGTCCCTGGGCAGCATCTTGATATTCGTGGAAATCCAGCCGGCAGCCTGCCCCTGATGAACAAGGGCCCTCCTGGTACTGACAAAGGCTTCTGCCCAGGGAAACCAAATCCACCACCCCACGTTCCACATCTCAGTTTGCAGAGCTCCATGGGCACTCTCAAAGCAGCCCGAGTTGGCACAGGTGGCAGCTTTTTCCTGGGCGGCATCTTGATATTCGTGGAAATCCTGCAGGCAGCCGGCCCCCAAGGGTCAAGGGCCGACCTGGTACTGACAAAGGCTTCTGCCAGGGGAAACAAAACCCAGCACCCCACATTTCTGGTCTCAGTTTGCAGAGCTCCGTGGGCACCCTCAAAGCAGCCCGAGTTGGCACAGGTGGCAGCTTGTCCCTGGGCAGCATCTTGATATTCGTGGAAATCCTGCAGGCTGCCTACCCTTAAAGACCAACGGCCTACCTGGCACTGCAAATGTTTCTGCCCAGAGAAACAAAACTCAGCACCTCACGTTAATGGTCCCAGTTTGCAGAGCTCCATGGGAACTCTCAAAGCAGCCCGAGTTGGCACAGGTGGCAGCTTGTCCCTGGGCAGCATCTTGATATTCGTGGAAATCTTGCTGCCAGCCTGCCCCTAAGGAACAAGGGCCGACCTGGTACTGAGAGAGGCTTCTGCCCGGGAAAACAAAACCCACAACCCTACGTTCCTGGTCTCAGTTTGCAGAGCTCCGTGGGCACCCTCAAAGCAGCGCGAGTTAGCACAAGTGGAAGCTTGTCCCTGGGCAGCATCTTGATATTCGTGGAAATCCAGAAGGCAGCCGGCCCTGAATTACGAGAGCCTACCTGGTACTGCAAATGGTTCTGCCCGGGGAAACAAAACTCACCAAGGCAAGTTCCTGGTCTCACTTTGCAGAGCTCCGTGGGCACCCTCAAAGCAGCGCGAGTTAGCACAAGTGGAAGCTTGTCCCTGGGCAGCATCTTGATATTCGTGGAAATCCAGGAGGCAGCCGGCCCTGAATTACGAGAGCCTACCTGGTACTGCAAATGCTTCTGCCCGGGGAAACAAAACTCACCAAGGCAAGTTCCTGGTCTCAGTTTGCAGAGCTCCATGGGCACTCTCAAAGCAGCCCGAGTTGGCACAGGTGGCAGCTTGTCCCTGGGTGGCATCTTGGTATGCGTGGAAATCCAGCAGGCAGACGGCCTCTAAAGGCTGAGGGCCTACTTGGTACTGACAAAGGCTTCTGCCCTGGAAAACAAAACCCATAACCCCACATACTTTCTCTCAGTTTGAAGAGCTCTGTGGGCACTCTCAAAGCAGCCCGAGTTGGCACAGGTGGCAGCTTGTCCCTGGGCGGCATCTTGATATTCGTGGAAATCCTGCAGGCAGCTGGCCCCCAAGGGCCAACGGCCTACCTGGTACTGACAAAGGCTTCTGCCCGGGAAAACAAAACTCAGAACACCACGTTTCTGGTCTCAGTTTGCAGAGCACCATGGGCACTCTCAAAGCAGCGCGAGTTGGCACAGGTGGCAGCTTGTCCCTGGGCAGCATCTTGATATTCGTGGAAATCCAGCAGGCTGCCTGCCCTTAAGGACCGAGGGCCTACCTGGCACTTCAAATGCTTCTGCCCGGAGAAATAAAACTCAGCACCCCAGGTTCATGGTCTCAGTTTGCAGAGCTCCGTGGGCACTCTCAAAGCAGCCCGAGTTGGCACAGGTGGCCGAATATCCCTGGGCAGCATCTTGATATTCGTGGAAAGCTTGCTGCCAGCCTGCACCTAAGAAACAAGGGCATACCTGGTACTGAGAGAGGCTTCTGCCCTGGAAAACAAAACCCACAACCCTACGTTCCTGGTCTCAGTTTGCAGAACTCCGTGGGCACCCTCATAGCAGCGCGAGTTGGCCCAAGTGGCAGCTGGTCCCTGGGCAGCATCTTGATATTCGTGGAAATCCAGGAGGCAGCCTGCCCCTGAGGAACAAGGACCCTCCTGGTACTGACAAAGGCTCCTGCCCGGGGAAAGAAAACCCACCACCCCATGTTCCACATCTCAGTTTGCAGAGCTCCATGGGCACTCTCAAAGCAGCCCAAGTTGGCACAGGTGGCAGCTTGTCCCTGGGCGGCATCTTGATATTTGCGGAAATCCTGCAGGCAGCCGGCCCCCAAGGGCCAAGGGCCGACCTGGTACTGACAAAGGCTTCTGCCAGGGGAAACAAAACCCAGCACCCCACGTTTCTGGTCTCAGTTTGCAGAGCTCCATGGGCACCCTCAAAGCAGCCCGAGTTGGCACAGGTGGCAGCTTGTCCCTGGGCAGCATCTTGATATTTGTGGAAATCCAGCAGGCAGTCGGCCCTGAAATTCCGAGGGCCTACCTGGTACTGACAAATGCTTCTGCCCGGGGAAACAAAACTCACCAACGCACGTTCCTGGTCTCACTTTCAGGAGCTCCAAGGGCACTCTCAAAGCAGCGCGAGTTGGCGCAGGTGGCAGCTTGTCCTTTGGCAGCATCTTGATATTCATGGAAATCCAGCAGGCTGCCTGCCCTTAAAGACCAAGGGCCTACCTGGCACTGCAAATGCTTCTGCCCGGAGAAACAAAACTCAGCACCCCAGGTTCATGGTCTCAGTTTGCAGAGCTCCATGGGAATTCTCAATGCAGCCCGAGTTGGCACAGGTGGCAGCTTGTCCCTGGGCAGCATCTTGATATTCGTGGAAATCTTCCTGCCAGCCTGCCCCTAAGGAACAATGGCCTACCTGGCACTGAGAGAGGCTTCTGCCCGGGAAAACAAAACCCACAACCCTACCTTCCTGGTCTCAGTTTGCAGAGCTCCGTGGGCACCCTCAAAGCAGCGCGAGTTGGCACAAGTGGCAGCTTGTCCCTGGGCAGCATCTTGATATTCGTGGAAATTGAGCCGCCAGCCTGCCCCTGATGAACAAGGGCCCTCCTGCTACTGACAAAGGCTTCTGCCCGGGAAAACAAAACCCACAACCCCACGTTCCACATCTCAGTTTGCAGAGCTCCATGGGCACTCTCAAAGCAGCCGGCGTTGGCACAGGTGGCAGTTTGTCCCTGGGCGGCATCTTGATATTCATGGAAATCCTGCAGGCAGCCGGCCCCCAAGGGCCAAGGGCCGACCTGGTACTGACAAAGGCTTCTGCCCGGGGAAACAAAACCCAGCACCCCACGTTTCTGGTCTCAGTTTGCAGAGCTCCATGGGCACCCTCAAAGCAGCCCGAGTTGGCACAGGTGGCAGCTTGTCCCTGGGCAGCATCTTGATATTCGTGGAAATCCAGCAGGCAGTCGGCCCTGAAATTCCGAGGGCCTACCTGGTACTGACAAATGCTTCTGCCCAGGGAAACAAAACTCAGCACCCCATGTTCCACATCTCAGTTTGCAGAGCTCCGTGGGCACTCTCAAAGCAGCCCAAGTTGGCACAGGTGGCAGCTTGTCCCTGGGCGGCATCTTGATATTTGTGGAAATCCTGCAGGCAGCCGGCCCCCAAGGGCCAAGGGCCGACCTGGTACTGACAAAGGCTCCTGCCAGGGGAAACAAAACCCAGCACCCCACGTTTCTGGTCTCAGTTTGCAGAGCTCCATGGGCACCATCAAAGCAGCCCGAGTTGGCACAGGTGGCAGCTTGTCCTTTGGCAGCATCTTGATATTCATGGAAATCCAGCAGGCTGCCTGCCCTTAAAGACCCCAAGGGCCTACCTGGGGCACTGCAAATGCTTCTGCCCAGGGAAAGCCTGCCCCTGAGGAAAAGGGCCCTCAGCACCCCAGGTTCATGGTCTCAGTTTGCAGAGCTCCATGGGCACTCTCAAAGCAGCCCGAGTTGGCACAGGTGGCAGAATATCCCTGGGCAGCATCTTGCCAGGGGATATTCGTGTTTGAAAGCTTGCTGCCAGCCTGGGCACCTAAGGAACAAGGGCATACCTGGTACTGACAAAGGCTTCTGCCCGGGAAAACAAAACCCACAGTCCTACGTTCCTGGTTTCAGTTTGCAGAGCTCCGTGGGCACCCTCATAGCAGCACGAGTTGGCCCAAGTGGCAGCTTGTTCCTGGGCGGCATCTAGATATGCGTGGAAATCCAGCAGGCAGACTGCCTCTAAGGGCCGAGGTCCTACTTGGTACTGACAAAGGGTTCTGCCCGGGAAAAAAAAACCCGAAACCCCACATACTTTGGCTCAGTTTGAAGGTTCATGGTCTCAGTTTGCAGAGCTCCATGGGCACTCTCAAAGCAGCCCGAGTTGGCACAGGTGGCAGTTTGTCCCTGGGCGGCATCTTGATATTCGTGGAAATCTTCCTGCCAGCCTGCCCCTAAGGAACAAGGGCCTACCTGGCACTGAGAGAGGCTTCTGCCCGGGAAAACAAAACCCACAATCCGACGTTCCTGGTCTCAGTTTGCAGAGCTCCGTGGGCACCCTCAAAGCAGCGCAAGTTGGCCCAAGTGGCAGCTTGTCCCTGGGCAGCATCTTGATATTCGTGGAAATTGAGCCGCCAGCCTGCCCCTGATGAACAAGGGCCCTCCTGGTACTGACAAAGGCTTCTGCCCGGGGAAACAAAACCCACCACCCCACGTTCCACATCTCAGTTTGCAGAGCTCCATGGGCACTCTCAAAGCAGCCCGAGTTGGCACAGGTGGCAGTTTGTCCCTGGGCGGCATCTTGATATTCGTGGAAATCCTGCAGGCAGCCGGCCCCCAAGGGCCAAGGGCCTACCTGGTACTGAGAGAGGCTTCTGCCCGGGAAAACAAAACCCACAACCCTACGTTCCTGGTCTCAGTTTGCAGAGCTCCGTGGGCACCCTCAAAGCAGCGCGAGTTGGCACAAGTTGCAGCTTGTCCCTGGGCAGCATCTTGATATTCGTGGAAATCCAGCCGGCAGCCTGCCCCTGAGGAACAAGGGCCCTCCTGGTACTGACAAAGGCTTCTGCCCAGGGAAACCAAATCCACCACCCCACGTTCCTGGTCTCAGTTTGCAGAGCTCCATGGGCACTCTCAAAGCAGCCCGAGTTGGCACAGGTGGCAGCTTTTTCCTGGGCGGCATCTTGATATTCGTGGAAATCCTGCAGGCAGCCGGCCCCCAAGGGCCAAGGGCCGACCTGGTACTGACAAAGGCTTCTGCCAGGGGAAACAAAACCCAGCACCCCACATTTCTGGTCTCAGTTTGCAGAGCTCCGTGGGCACCCTCAAAGCAGCCCGAGTTGGCACAGGTGGCAGCTTGTCCCTGGGCAGCATCTTGATATTCGTGGAAATCCTGCAGGCTGCCAGCCCTTAAAGACCAAGGGCCTACCTGGCACTGCAAATGTTTCTGCCCAGAGAAACAAAACTCAGCACCTCACGTTAATGGTCCCAGTTTGCAGAGCTCCATGGGAACTCTCAAAGCAGCCCGAGTTGGCACAGGTGGCAGCTTGTCCCTGGGCAGCATCTTGATATTCGTGGAAATCTTGCTGCCAGCCTGCCCCTAAGGAACAAGGGCCGACCTGGTACTGACAAAGGCTTCTGCCCGGGAAAACAAAACCCACAACCCTACGTTCCTGGTCTCAGTTTGCAGAGCTCCGTGGGCACCCTCAAAGCAGCGCGAGTTAGCACAAGTGGAAGCTTGTCCCTGGGCAGCATCTTGATATTCGTGGAAATCCAGAAGGCAGCCGGCCCTGAATTACGAGAGCCTACCTGGTACTGCAAATGGTTCTGCCCGGGGAAACAAAACTCACCAAGGCAAGTTCCTGGTCTCACTTTGCAGAGCTCCGTGGGCACCCTCAAAGCAGCGCGAGTTAGCACAAGTGGAAGCTTGTCCCTGGGCAGCATCTTGATATTCGTGGAAATCCAGGAGGCAGCCGGCCCTGAATTACGAGAGCCTACCTGGTACTGCAAATGCTTCTGCCCGGGGAAACAAAACTCACCAAGGCAAGTTCCTGGTCTCAGTTTGCAGAGCTCCATGGGCACTCTCAAAGCAGCCCGAGTTGGCACAGGTGGCAGCTTGTCCCTGGGTGGCATCTTGATATGCGTGGAAATCCAGCAGGCAGACGGCCTCTAAGGGCTGAGGGCCTACTTGGTACTGACAAAGGCTTCTGCCCTGGAAAACAAAACCCATAACCCCACATACTTTCTCTCAGTTTGAAGAGCTCTGTGGGCACTCTCAAAGCAGCCCGAGTTGGCACAGGTGGCAGCTTGTCCCTGGGCGGCATCTTGATATTCGTGGAAATCCAGCAGGCTGCCTGCCCTTAAAGACCAAGGGCCTACCTGGCACTGACAAAGGCTTCTGCCCGGAGAAACAAAACTCAGAACACCACGTTTCTGGTCTCAGTTTGCAGAGCACCATGGGCACTCTCAAAGCAGCGCGAGTTGGCACAGGTGGCAGCTTGTCCCTGGGCAGCATCTTGATATTCGTGGAAATCCAGCAGGCTGCCTGCCCTTAAGGACCGAGGGCCTACCTGGCACTTCAAATGCTTCTGCCCGGAGAAATAAAACTCAGCACCCCAGGTTCATGGTCTCAGTTTGCAGAGCTCCGTGGGCACTCTCAAAGCAGCCCGAGTTGGCACAGGTGGCCGAATATCCCTGGGCAGCATCTTGATATTCGTGGAAAGCTTGCTGCCAGCCTGCACCTAAGAAACAAGGGCATACCTGGTACTGAGAGAGGCTTCTGCCCGGGAAAACAAAACCCACAACCCTACGTTCCTGGTCTCAGTTTGCAGAACTCCGTGGGCACCCTCATAGCAGGGCGAGTTGGCCCAAGTGGCAGCTGGTCCCTGGGCAGCATCTTGATATTCGTGGAAATCCAGGAGGCAACCTGCCCCTGAGGAACAAGGACCCTCCTGGTACTGACAAAGGCTCCTGCCCGGGGAAAGAAAACCCACCACCCCATGTTCCACATCTCAGTTTGCAGAGCTCCATGGGCACTCTCAAAGCAGCCCAAGTTGGCACAGGTGGCAGCTTGTCCCTGGGCGGCATCTTGATATTTGCGGAAATCCTGCAGGCAGCCGGCCCCCAAGGGCCAAGGGCCGACCTGGTACTGACAAAGGCTTCTGCCCGGGGAAACAAAACCCAGCACCCCACGTTTCTGGTCTCAGTTTGCAGAGCTCCATGGGCACCCTCAAAGCAGCCCGAGTTGGCACAGGTGGCAGCTTGTCCCTGGGCAGCATCTTGATATTCGTGGAAATCCAGCAGGCAGTCGGCCCTGAAATTCCGAGGGCCTACCTGGTACTGACAAATGCTTCTGCCCGGGGAAACAAAACTCACCAACGCACGTTCCTGGTCTCACTTTCAGGAGCTCCAAGGGCACTCTCAAAGCAGCGCGAGTTGGCGCAGGTGGCAGCTTGTCCTTTGGCAGCATCTTGATATTCATGGAAATCCAGCAGGCTGCCTGCCCTTAAAGACCAAGGGCCTACCTGGCACTGCAAATGCTTCTGCCCGGAGAAACAAAACTCAGCACCCCAGGTTCATGGTCTCAGTTTGCAGAGCTCCATGGGAACTCTCAATGCAGCCCGAGTTGGCACAGGTGGCAGCTTGTCCCTGGGCAGCATCTTGATATTCGTGGAAATCTTCCTGCCAGCCTGCCCCTAAGGAACAATGGCCTACCTGGCACTGAGAGAGGCTTCTGCCCGGGAAAACAAAACCCACAATCCGACGTTCCTGGTCTCAGTTTGCAGAGCTTTGTGGGCACCCTCAAAGCAGCGCGAGTTGGCACAAGTGGCAGCTTGTCCCTGGGCAGCATCTTGATATTCGTGGAAATTGAGCCGCCAGCCTGCCCCTGATGAACAAGGGCCCTCCTGGTACTGACAAAGGCTTCTGCCCGGGAAAACAAAACCCACAACCCCACGTTCCACATCTCAGTTTGCAGAGCTCCATGGGCACTCTCAAAGCAGCCCGCGTTGGCACAGGTGGCAGTTTGTCCCTGGGCGGCATCTTGATATTCATGGAAATCCTGCAGGCAGCCGGCCCCCAAGGGCCAAGGGCCTACCTGGTACTGAGAAAGGCTTCTGCCCGGGGAAACAAAACCCAGCACCCCACGTTTCTGGTCTCAGTTTGCAGAGCACCATGGGCACTCTCAAAGCAGCGCGAGTTGGCACAGGTGGCAGCTTGTCCCTGGGCAGCATCTTGATATTCGTGGAAATCCAGCAGGCAGTCGGCCCTGAAATTCCGAGGGCCTACCTGGTACTGACAAATGCTTCTGCCCAGGGAAACAAAACTCAGCACCCCAGGTTCATGGTCTCAGTTTGCAGAGCTCCATGGGCACTCTCAAAGCAGCCCGAGTTGGCACAGGTGGCAGTTTGTCCCTGGGCGGCATCTTGATATTCGTGGAAATCTTCCTGCCAGCCTGCCCCTAAGGAACAAGGGCCTACCTGGCACTGAGAGAGGCTTCTGCCCGGGAAAACAAAACCCACAATCCGACGTTCCTGGTCTCAGTTTGCAGAGCTCCGTGGGCACCCTCAAAGCAGCGCAAGTTGGCACAAGTGGCAGCTTGTCCCTGGGCAGCATCTTGATATTCGTGGAAATTGAGCCGCCAGCCTGCCCCTGATGAACAAGGGCCCTCCTGGTACTGACAAAGGCTTCTGCCCGGGGAAACAAAACCCACCACCCCACGTTCCACATCTCAGTTTGCAGAGCTCCATGGGCACTCTCAAAGCAGCCCGAGTTGGCACAGGTGGCAGTTTGTCCCTGGGCGGCATCTTGATATTCGTGGAAATCCTGCAGGCAGCCGGCCCCCAAGGGCCAAGGGCCTACCTGGTACTGAGAGAGGCTTCTGCCCGGGAAAACAAAACCCACAATCCTACGTTCCTGGTCTCAGTTTGCAGAGCTCCGTGGGCACCCTCAAAGCAGCGCGAGTTGGCACAAGTTGCAGCTTGTCCCTGGGCAGCATCTTGATATTCGTGGAAATCCAGCCGGCAGCCTGCCCCTGAGGAACAAGGGCCCTCCTGGTACTGACAAAGGCTTCTGCCCAGGGAAACCAAATCCACCACCCCCACGTTCCACATCTCAGTTTGCAGAGCTCCATGGGCACTCTCAAAGCAGCCCGAGTTGGCACAGGTGGCAGCTTTTTCCTGGGCGGCATCTTGATATTCGTGGAAATCCTGCAGGCAGCCGGCCCCCAAGGGCCAAGGGCCGACCTGGTACTGACAAAGGCTTCTGCCAGGGGAAACAAAACCCAGCACCCCACATTTCTGGTCTCAGTTTGCAGAGCTCCGTGGGCACCCTCAAAGCAGCCCGAGTTGGCACAGGTGGCAGCTTGTCCCTGGGCAGCATCTTGATATTCGTGGAAATCCTGCAGGCTGCCAGCCCTTAAAGACCAAGGGCCTACCTGGCACTGCAAATGTTTCTGCCCAGAGAAACAAAACTCAGCACCTCACGTTAATGGTCCCAGTTTGCAGAGCTCCATGGGAACTCTCAAAGCAGCCCGAGTTGGCACAGGTGGCAGCTTGTCCCTGGGCAGCATCTTGATATTCGTGGAAATCTTGCTGCCAGCCTGCCCCTAAGGAACAAGGGCCGACCTGGTACTGCCCGGGAAAACAAAACCCACAACCCTACAGTTTGCAGGCTTGGGCACCCTGCGAGTTAGCCAAGTGGAAAACTTGATAAAATCCAGAAGGCACAACCCTACGTTCCTGGTCTCAGTTTGCAGAGCTCCGTGGGCACCCTCAAAGCAGCGCGAGTTAGCACAAGTGGAAGCTTGTCCCTGGGCAGCATCTTGATATTCGTGGAAATCCAGGAGGCAGCCGGCCCTGAATTACGAGAGCCTACCTGGTACTGCAAATGCTTCTGCCCGGGGAAACAAAACTCACCAAGGCAAGTTCCTGGTCTCAGTTTGCAGAGCTCCATGGGCACTCTCAAAGCAGCCCGAGTTGGCACAGGTGGCAGCTTGTCCCTGGGTGGCATCTTGATATGCGTGGAAATCCAGCAGGCAGACGGCCTCTAAGGGCTGAGGGCCTACTTGGTACTGACAAAGGCTTCTGCCCTGGAAAACAAAACCCATAACCCCACATACTTTCTCTCAGTTTGAAGAGCTCTGTGGGCACTCTCAAAGCAGCCCGAGTTGGCACAGGTGGCAGCTTGTCCCTGGGCGGCATCTTGATATTCGTGGAAATCCTGCAGGCAGCTGGCCCCCAAGGGCCAACGGCCTACCTGGTACTGACAAAGGCTTCTGCCCGGGAAAACAAAACTCAGAACACCACGTTTCTGGTCTCAGTTTGCAGAGCACCATGGGCACTCTCAAAGCAGCGCGAGTTGGCACAGGTGGCAGCTTGTCCCTGGGCAGCATCTTGATATTCGTGGAAATCCAGCAGGCTGCCTGCCCTTAAGGACCGAGGGCCTACCTGGCACTTCAAATGCTTCTGCCCGGAGAAATAAAACTCAGCACCCCAGGTTCATGGTCTCAGTTTGCAGAGCTCCGTGGGCACTCTCAAAGCAGCCCGAGTTGGCACAGGTGGCCGAATATCCCTGGGCAGCATCTTGATATTCGTGGAAAGCTTGCTGCCAGCCTGCACCTAAGAAACAAGGGCATACCTTGTACTGAGAGAGGCTTCTGCCCGGGAAAACAAAACCCACAACCCTACGTTCCTGGTCTCAGTTTGCAGAACTCCGTGGGCACCCTCATAGCAGGGCGAGTTGGCCCAAGTGGCAGCTGGTCCCTGGGCAGCATCTTGATATTCGTGGAAATCCAGGAGGCAACCTGCCCCTGAGGAACAAGGACCCTCCTGGTACTGACAAAGGCTCCTGCCCGGGGAAAGAAAACCCACCACCCCATGTTCCACATCTCAGTTTGCAGAGCTCCATGGGCACTCTCAAAGCAGCCCAAGTTGGCACAGGTGGCAGCTTGTCCCTGGGCGGCATCTTGATATTTGCGGAAATCCTGCAGGCAGCCGGCCCCCAAGGGCCAAGGGCCGACCTGGTACTGACAAAGGCTTCTGCCCGGGGAAACAAAACCCAGCACCCCACGTTTCTGGTCTCAGTTTGCAGAGCTCCATGGGCACCCTCAAAGCAGCCCGAGTTGGCACAGGTGGCAGCTTGTCCCTGGGCAGCATCTTGATATTCGTGGAAATCCAGCAGGCAGTCGGCCCTGAAATTCCGAGGGCCTACCTGGTACTGACAAATGCTTCTGCCCGGGGAAACAAAACTCACCAACGCACGTTCCTGGTCTCACTTTCAGGAGCTCCAAGGGCACTCTCAAAGCAGCGCGAGTTGGCGCAGGTGGCAGCTTGTCCTTTGGCAGCATCTTGATATTCATGGAAATCCAGCAGGCTGCCTGCCCTTAAAGACCAAGGGCCTACCTGGCACTGCAAATGCTTCTGCCCGGAGAAACAAAACTCAGCACCCCAGGTTCATGGTCTCAGTTTGCAGAGCTCCATGGGAACTCTCAATGCAGCCCGAGTTGGCACAGGTGGCAGCTTGTCCCTGGGCAGCATCTTGATATTCGTGGAAATCTTCCTGCCAGCCTGCCCCTAAGGAACAATGGCCTACCTGGCACTGAGAGAGGCTTCTGCCCGGGAAAACAAAACCCACAATCCGACGTTCCTGGTCTCAGTTTGCAGAGCTTTGTGGGCACCCTCAAAGCAGCGCGAGTTGGCACAAGTGGCAGCTTGTCCCTGGGCAGCATCTTGATATTCGTGGAAATTGAGCCGCCAGCCTGCCCCTGATGAACAAGGGCCCTCCTGGTACTGACAAAGGCTTCTGCCCGGGAAAACAAAACCCACAACCCCACGTTCCACATCTCAGTTTGCAGAGCTCCATGGGCACTCTCAAAGCAGCCCGCGTTGGCACAGGTGGCAGTTTGTCCCTGGGCGGCATCTTGATATTCATGGAAATCCTGCAGGCAGCCGGCCCCCAAGGGCCAAGGGCCTACCTGGTACTGACAAAGGCTTCTGCCCGGGGAAACAAAACCCAGCACCCCACGTTTCTGGTCTCAGTTTGCAGAGCACCATGGGCACCCTCAAAGCAGCCCGAGTTGGCACAGGTGGCAGCTTGTCCCTGGGCAGCATCTTGATATTCGTGGAAATCCAGCAGGCAGTCGGCCCTGAAATTCCGAGGGCCTACCTGGTACTGACAAATGCTTCTGCCCAGGGAAACAAAACTCAGCACCCCAGGTTCATGGTCTCAGTTTGCAGAGCTCCATGGGCACTCTCAAAGCAGCCCGAGTTGGCACAGGTGGCAGCTTGTCCCTGGGCAGCATCTTGATATTCGTGGAAATCTTGCTGCCAGCCTGCCCCTAAGGAACAAGGGCCTACCTGGCACTGAGAGAGGCTTCTGAGAGAGGCTTCTGCCCGGGAAAACAAAACCCACAATCCGACGTTCCTGGTCTCAGTTTGCAGAGCTCCGTGGGCACCCTCAAAGCAGCGCGAGTTGGCACAAGTGGCAGCTTGTCCCTGGGCAGCATCTTGATATTCGTGGAAATCCAGCCGGCAGCCTGCCCCTGATGAACAAGGGCCCTCCTGGTACTGACAAAGGCTTCTGCCCGGGGAAACAAAACCCACCACCCCACGTTCCACATCTCAGTTTGCAGAGCTCCATGGGCACTCTCAAAGCAGCCCGAGTTGGCACAGGTGGCAGCTTGTCCCTGGGCGGCATCTTGATATGCGTGGAAATCCTGCAGGCAGCCGGCCCCCAAGGGCTGAGGGCCTACCTGGTACTGACAAAGGCTTCTGCCCTCAGGAAAACAAAAGGCTTCTGCCCCAGCAGCTTGTCCCTGGGCCCTTGATATTCGTGGAAATACTTTCTCTCAGTTTGCACTCTCAAAGCAGAGCTCTGTGGGCACTCTCAAAGCAGCCCGAGTTGGCACAGGTGGCAGCTTGTCCCTGGGCGGCATCTTGATATTCGTGGAAATCCTGCAGGCAGCTGGCCCCAAAGGGCCAAGGGCCTACCTGGCACTGACAAAGGCTTCTGCCCGGGAAAACAAAACTCACTTCAACACCACGTTTCTGGTCTCAGTTTGCAGAGCACCATGGGCACTCTCAAAGCAGCGCGAGTTGGCACAGGTGGCAGCTTGTCCCTGGGCAGCATCTTGATATTCGTGGAAATCCAGCAGGCTGCCTGCCCTTAACTGACCAAGGGCCTACCTGGCACTTCAAATGCTTCTGCCCGGAGAAACAAAACTCAGCACCCTAGGTTCATGGTCTCAGTTTGCAGAGCTCCATGGGCACTCTCAAAGCAGCCCGAGTTGGCACAGGTGGCAGCTTGTCCCTGGGCAGCATCTTGATATTCGTGGAAATCTTGCTGCCAGCCTGCACCTAAGGAACAAGGGCCTACCTGGTACTGAGAGAGGCTTCTGCCCGGGAAAACAAAACCCACAACCCTACGTTCCTGGTCTCAGTTTGCAGAGCTCCGTGGGCACCCTCAAAGCAGCGCGAGTTGGCACAAGTGGCAGCTTGTCCCTGGGCAGCATCTTGATATTCGTGGAAATCCAGCCGGCAGCCTGCCCCTGAGGAACAAGGGCCCTCCTGGTACTGACAAAGGCTTCTGCCCGGGGAAACAAAACCCACCACCCCACGTTCCACATCTCAGTTTGCAGAGCTCCATGGGCACTCTCAAAGCAGCCCGAGTTGGCACAGGTGGCAGTTTGTCCCTGGGCGGCATCTTGATATTCGTGGAAATCCTGCAGGCAGCCGGCCCCCAAGGGCCAAGGGCCTACCTGGTACTGAGAGAGGCTTCTGCCCGGGAAAACAAAACCCACAATCCTACGTTCCTGGTCTCAGTTTGCAGAGCTCCGTGGGCACCCTCAAAGCAGCGCGAGTTGGCACAAGTTGCAGCTTGTCCCTGGGCAGCATCTTGATATTCGTGGAAATCCAGCCGGCAGCCTGCCCCTGAGGAACAAGGGCCCTCCTGGTACTGACAAAGGCTTCTGCCCAGGGAAACCAAATCCACCACCCCACGTTCCACATCTCAGTTTGCAGAGCTCCATGGGCACTCTCAAAGCAGCCCGAGTTGGCACAGGTGGCAGCTTTTTCCTGGGCGGCATCTTGATATTCGTGGAAATCCTGCAGGCAGCCGGCCCCCAAGGGCCAAGGGCCGACCTGGTACTGACAAAGGCTTCTGCCAGGGGAAACAAAACCCAGCACCCCACATTTCTGGTCTCAGTTTGCAGAGCTCCGTGGGCACCCTCAAAGCAGCCCGAGTTGGCACAGGTGGCAGCTTGTCCCTGGGCAGCATCTTGATATTCGTGGAAATCCTGCAGGCTGCCAGCCCTTAAAGACCAAGGGCCTACCTGGCACTGCAAATGTTTCTGCCCAGAGAAACAAAACTCAGCACCTCACGTTAATGGTCCCAGTTTGCAGAGCTCCATGGGAACTCTCAAAGCAGCCCGAGTTGGCACAGGTGGCAGCTTGTCCCTGGGCAGCATCTTGATATTCGTGGAAATCTTGCTGCCAGCCTGCCCCTAAGGAACAAGGGCCGACCTGGTACTGACAAAGGCTTCTGCCCGGGAAAACAAAACCCACAACCCTACGTTCCTGGTCTCAGTTTGCAGAGCTCCGTGGGCACCCTCAAAGCAGCGCGAGTTAGCACAAGTGGAAGCTTGTCCCTGGGCAGCATCTTGATATTCGTGGAAATCCAGAAGGCAGCCGGCCCTGAATTACGAGAGCCTACCTGGTACTGCAAATGGTTCTGCCCGGGGAAACAAAACTCACCAAGGCAAGTTCCTGGTCTCACTTTGCAGAGCTCCGTGGGCACCCTCAAAGCAGCGCGAGTTAGCACAAGTGGAAGCTTGTCCCTGGGCAGCATCTTGATATTCGTGGAAATCCAGGAGGCAGCCGGCCCTGAATTACGAGAGCCTACCTGGTACTGCAAATGCTTCTGCCCGGGGAAACAAAACTCACCAAGGCAAGTTCCTGGTCTCAGTTTGCAGAGCTCCATGGGCACTCTCAAAGCAGCCCGAGTTGGCAAAGGTGGCAGCTTGTCCCTGGGTGGCATCTTGATATGCGTGGAAATCCAGCAGGCAGACGGCCTCTAAGGGCTGAGGGCCTACTTGGTACTGACAAAGGCTTCTGCCCTGGAAAACAAAACCCATAACCCCACATACTTTCTCTCAGTTTGAAGAGCTCTGTGGGCACTCTCAAAGCAGCCCGAGTTGGCACAGGTGGCAGCTTGTCCCTGGGCGGCATCTTGATATTCGTGGAAATCCTGCAGGCAGCTGGCCCCCAAGGGCCAACGGCCTACCTGGTACTGACAAAGGCTTCTGCCCGGGAAAACAAAACTCAGAACACCACGTTTCTGGTCTCAGTTTGCAGAGCACCATGGGCACTCTCAAAGCAGCGCGAGTTGGCACAGGTGGCAGCTTGTCCCTGGGCAGCATCTTGATATTCGTGGAAATCCAGCAGGCTGCCTGCCCTTAAGGACCGAGGGCCTACCTGGCACTTCAAATGCTTCTGCCCGGAGAAATAAAACTCAGCACCCCAGGTTCATGGTCTCAGTTTGCAGAGCTCCGTGGGCACTCTCAAAGCAGCCCGAGTTGGCACAGGTGGCCGAATATCCCTGGGCAGCATCTTGATATTCGTGGAAAGCTTGCTGCCAGCCTGCACCTAAGAAACAAGGGCATACCTTGTACTGAGAGAGGCTTCTGCCCGGGAAAACAAAACCCACAACCCTACGTTCCTGGTCTCAGTTTGCAGAACTCCGTGGGCACCCTCATAGCAGGGCGAGTTGGCCCAAGTGGCAGCTGGTCCCTGGGCAGCATCTTGATATTCGTGGAAATCCAGGAGGCAACCTGCCCCTGAGGAACAAGGACCCTCCTGGTACTGACAAAGGCTCCTGCCCGGGGAAAGAAAACCCACCACCCCATGTTCCACATCTCAGTTTGCAGAGCTCCATGGGCACTCTCAAAGCAGCCCAAGTTGGCACAGGTGGCAGCTTGTCCCTGGGCGGCATCTTGATATTTGCGGAAATCCTGCAGGCAGCCGGCCCCCAAGGGCCAAGGGCCGACCTGGTACTGACAAAGGCTTCTGCCCGGGGAAACAAAACCCAGCACCCCACGTTTCTGGTCTCAGTTTGCAGAGCTCCATGGGCACCCTCAAAGCAGCCCGAGTTGGCACAGGTGGCAGCTTGTCCCTGGGCAGCATCTTGATATTCGTGGAAATCCAGCAGGCAGTCGGCCCTGAAATTCCGAGGGCCTACCTGGTACTGACAAATGCTTCTGCCCGGGGAAACAAAACTCACCAACGCACGTTCCTGGTCTCACTTTCAGGAGCTCCAAGGGCACTCTCAAAGCAGCGCGAGTTGGCGCAGGTGGCAGCTTGTCCTTTGGCAGCATCTTGATATTCATGGAAATCCAGCAGGCTGCCTGCCCTTAAAGACCAAGGGCCTACCTGGCACTGCAAATGCTTCTGCCCGGAGAAACAAAACTCAGCACCCCAGGTTCATGGTCTCAGTTTGCAGAGCTCCATGGGAACTCTCAATGCAGCCCGAGTTGGCACAGGTGGCAGCTTGTCCCTGGGCAGCATCTTGATATTCGTGGAAATCTTCCTGCCAGCCTGCCCCTAAGGAACAAGGGCATACCTGGTACTGAGAGAGGCTTCTGCCCGGGAAAACAAAACCCACAACCCTACGTTCCTGGTCTCAGTTTGCAGAGCTCCGTGGGCACCCTCATAGCAGCGCGAGTTGGCACAAGTGGCAGCTTGTCCCTGGGCAGCATCTTGATATTCGTGGAAATTGAGCCGCCAGCCTGCCCCTGATGAACAAGGGCCCTCCTGGTACTGACAAAGGCTTCTGCCCGGGAAAACAAAACCCACAACCCCACGTTCCACATCTCAGTTTGCAGAGCTCCATGGGCACTCTCAAAGCAGCCCGCGTTGGCACAGGTGGCAGTTTGTCCCTGGGCGGCATCTTGATATTCATGGAAATCCTGCAGGCAGCCGGCCCCCAAGGGCCAAGGGCCTACCTGGTACTGAGAGAGGCTTCTGCCCGGGGAAACAAAACCCAGCACCCCACGTTTCTGGTCTCAGTTTGCAGAGCACCATGGGCACTCTCAAAGCAGCGCGAGTTGGCACAGGTGGCAGCTTGTCCCTGGGCAGCATCTTGATATTTGTGGAAATCCAGCAGGCAGTCGGCCCGGAAATTCCGAGGGCCTACCTGGTACTGACAAATGCTTCTGCCCAGGGAAACAAAACTCAGCACCCCAGGTTCATGGTCTCAGTTTGCAGAGCTCCATGGGCACTCTCAAAGCAGCCCGAGTTGGCACAGGTGGCAGCTTGTCCCTGGGCGGCATCTTGATATTCGTGGAAATCTTCCTGCCAGCCTGCCCCTAAGGAACAAGGGCCTACCTGGCACTGAGAGAGGCTTCTGCCCGGGAAAACAAAACCCACAATCCGACGTTCCTGGTCTCAGTTTGCAGAGCTCCGTGGGCACCCTCAAAGCAGCGCAAGTTGGCACAAGTGGCAGCTTGTCCCTGGGCAGCATCTTGATATTCGTGGAAATTGAGCCGCCAGCCTGCCCCTGATGAACAAGGGCCCTCCTGGTACTGACAAAGGCTTCTGCCCGGGGAAACAAAACCCACCACCCCACGTTCCACATCTCAGTTTGCAGAGCTCCATGGGCACTCTCAAAGCAGCCCGAGTTGGCACAGGTGGCAGTTTGTCCCTGGGCGGCATCTTGATATTCGTGGAAATCCTGCAGGCAGCCGGCCCCCAAGGGCCAAGGGCCTACCTGGTACTGAGAGAGGCTTCTGCCCGGGAAAACAAAACCCACAATCCTACGTTCCTGGTCTCAGTTTGCAGAGCTCCGTGGGCACCCTCAAAGCAGCGCGAGTTGGCACAAGTTGCAGCTTGTCCCTGGGCAGCATCTTGATATTCGTGGAAATCCAGCCGGCAGCCTGCCCCTGAGGAACAAGGGCCCTCCTGGTACTGACAAAGGCTTCTGCCCAGGGAAACCAAATCCACCACCCCACGTTCCACATCTCAGTTTGCAGAGCTCCATGGGCACTCTCAAAGCAGCCCGAGTTGGCACAGGTGGCAGCTTTTTCCTGGGCGGCATCTTGATATTCGTGGAAATCCTGCAGGCAGCCGGCCCCCAAGGGCCAAGGGCCGACCTGGTACTGACAAAGGCTTCTGCCAGGGGAAACAAAACCCAGCACCCCACATTTCTGGTCTCAGTTTGCAGAGCTCCGTGGGCACCCTCAAAGCAGCCCGAGTTGGCACAGGTGGCAGCTTGTCCCTGGGCAGCATCTTGATATTCGTGGAAATCCTGCAGGCTGCCAGCCCTTAAAGACCAAGGGCCTACCTGGCACTGCAAATGTTTCTGCCCAGAGAAACAAAACTCAGCACCTCACGTTAATGGTCCCAGTTTGCAGAGCTCCATGGGAACTCTCAAAGCAGCCCGAGTTGGCACAGGTGGCAGCTTGTCCCTGGGCAGCATCTTGATATTCGTGGAAATCTTGCTGCCAGCCTGCCCCTAAGGAACAAGGGCCGACCGGGTACTGACAAAGGCTTCTGCCCGGGAAAACAAAACCCACAACCCTACGTTCCTGGTCTCAGTTTGCAGAGCTCCGTGGGCACCCTCAAAGCAGCGCGAGTTAGCACAAGTGGAAGCTTGTCCCTGGGCAGCATCTTGATATTCGTGGAAATCCAGAAGGCAGCCGGCCCTGAATTACGAGAGCCTACCTGGTACTGCAAATGCTTCTGCCCGGGGAAACAAAACTCACCAAGGCAAGTTCCTGGTCTCACTTTGCAGAGCTCCGTGGGCACCCTCAAAGCAGCGCGAGTTAGCACAAGTGGAAGCTTGTCCCTGGGCAGCATCTTGATATTCGTGGAAATCTTGCTGCCAGCCTGCCCCTAAGGAACAAGGGCCGACCTGGTACTGACAAAGGCTTCTGCCCGGGAAAACAAAACCCACAACCCTACGTTCCTGGTCTCAGTTTGCAGAACTCCGTGGGCACCCTCATAGCAGGGCGAGTTGGCCCAAGTGGCAGCTGGTCCCTGGGCAGCATCTTGATATTCGTGGAAATCCAGGAGGCAACCTGCCCCTGAGGAACAAGGACCCTCCTGGTACTGACAAAGGCTCCTGCCCGGGGAAAGAAAACCCACCACCCCATGTTCCACATCTCAGTTTGCAGAGCTCCATGGGCACTCTCAAAGCAGCCCAAGTTGGCACAGGTGGCAGCTTGTCCCTGGGCGGCATCTTGATATTTGCGGAAATCCTGCAGGCAGCCGGCCCCCAAGGGCCAAGGGCCGACCTGGTACTGACAAAGGCTTCTGCCCGGGGAAACAAAACCCAGCACCCCACGTTTCTGGTCTCAGTTTGCAGAGCTCCATGGGCACCCTCAAAGCAGCCCGAGTTGGCACAGGTGGCAGCTTGTCCCTGGGCAGCATCTTGATATTCGTGGAAATCCAGCAGGCAGTCGGCCCTGAAATTCCGAGGGCCTACCTGGTACTGACAAATGCTTCTGCCCGGGGAAACAAAACTCACCAACGCACGTTCCTGGTCTCACTTTCAGGAGCTCCAAGGGCACTCTCAAAGCAGCGCGAGTTGGCGCAGGTGGCAGCTTGTCCTTTGGCAGCATCTTGATATTCATGGAAATCCAGCAGGCTGCCTGCCCTTAAAGACCAAGGGCCTACCTGGCACTGCAAATGCTTCTGCCCGGAGAAACAAAACTCAGCACCCCAGGTTCATGGTCTCAGTTTGCAGAGCTCCATGGGAACTCTCAATGCAGCCCGAGTTGGCACAGGTGGCAGCTTGTCCCTGGGCAGCATCTTGATATTCGTGGAAATCTTCCTGCCAGCCTGCCCCTAAGGAACAATGGCCTACCTGGCACTGAGAGAGGCTTCTGCCCGGGAAAACAAAACCCACAATCCGACGTTCCTGGTCTCAGTTTGCAGAGCTTTGTGGGCACCCTCAAAGCAGCGCGAGTTGGCACAAGTGGCAGCTTGTCCCTGGGCAGCATCTTGATATTCGTGGAAATTGAGCCGCCAGCCTGCCCCTGATGAACAAGGGCCCTCCTGGTACTGACAAAGGCTTCTGCCCGGGAAAACAAAACCCACAACCCCACGTTCCACATCTCAGTTTGCAGAGCTCCATGGGCACTCTCAAAGCAGCCCGCGTTGGCACAGGTGGCAGTTTGTCCCTGGGCGGCATCTTGATATTCATGGAAATCCTGCAGGCAGCCGGCCCCCAAGGGCCAAGGGCCTACCTGGTACTGAGAGAGGCTTCTGCCCGGGGAAACAAAACCCAGCACCCCACGTTTCTGGTCTCAGTTTGCAGAGCTCCATGGGCACCCTCAAAGCAGCCCGAGTTGGCACAGGTGGCAGCTTGTCCCTGGGCAGCATCTTGATATTCGTGGAAATCCAGCAGGCAGTCGGCCCTGAAATTCCGAGGGCCTACCTGGTACTGACAAATGCTTCTGCCCAGGGAAACAAAACTCAGCACCCCAGGTTCATGGTCTCAGTTTGCAGAGCTCCATGGGCACTCTCAAAGCAGCCCGAGTTGGCACAGGTGGCAGCTTGTCCCTGGGCAGCATCTTGATATTCGTGGAAATCTTGCTGCCAGCCTGCCCCTAAGGAACAAGGGCCTACCTGGCACTGAGAGAGGCTTCTGCCCTGGAAAACAAAACCCACAATCCGACGTTCCTGGTCTCAGTTTGCAGAGCTCCGTGGGCACCCTCAAAGCAGCGCGAGTTAGCACAAGTGGAAGCTTGTCCCTGGGCAGCATCTTGATATTCGTGGAAATCCAGGAGGCAGCCGGCCCTGAATTACGAGAGCCTACCTGGTACTGCAAATGCTTCTGCCCGGGGAAACAAAACTCACCAAGGCAAGTTCCTGGTCTCACTTTGCAGAGCTCCATGGGCACTCTCAAAGCAGCCCGAGTTGGCACAGGTGGCAGCTTGTCCCTGGGTGGCATCTTGATATGCGTGGAAATCCAGCAGGCAGACTGCCTCTAAGGGCTGAGGGCCTACTTGGTACTGACAAAGGCTTCTGGCCTGGAAAACAAAACCCAGCACCCCACATACTTTCTCTCAGTTTGAAGAGCTCTGTGGGCACTCTCAAAGCAGCCCGAGTTGGCACAGGTGGCAGCTTGTCCCTGGGCGGCATCTTGATATTCGTGGAAATCCTGCAGGCAGCTGGCCCCAAAGGGCCAACGGCCTACCTGGCACTGACAAAGGCTTCTGCCCGGGAAAACAAAACTCAGAACACCACGTTTCTGGTCTCAGTTTGCAGAGCACCATGGGCACTCTCAAAGCAGCGCGAGTTGGCACAGGTGGCAGCTTGTCCCTGGGCAGCATCTTGATATTCGTGGAAATCCAGCAGGCTGCCTGCCCTTAAGGACCGAGGGCCTACCTGGCACTTCAAATGCTTCTGCCCGGAGAAACAAAACTCAGCACCCCAGGTTCATGGTCTCAGTTTGCAGAGCTCCGTGGGCACTCTCAAAGCAGCCTGAGTTGGCACAGATGGCAGAATATCCCTGGGCAGCATCTTGATATTCGTGGAAATCTTGCTGCCAGCCTGCACCTAAGGAACAAGGGCATACCTGGTACTGAGAGAGGCTTCTGCCCGGGAAAACAAAACCCACAACCCTACGTTCCTGGTCTCAGTTTGCAGAGCTCCGTGGGCACCCTCATAGCAGCGCGAGTTGGCACAAGTGGCAGCTGGTCCCTGGGCAGCATCTTGATATTCGTGGAAATCCAGCCGGCAGCCTGCCCCTGAGGATCAAGGACTCTCCTGGTACTGACAAAGGCTTCTGCCCGGGGAAACAAAACCCACCACCCCACGTTCCACATCTCAGTTTGCAGAGCTCCATGGGCACTCTCAAAGCAGCCCGAGTTGGCACAGGTGGCAGTTTGTCCCTGGGCGGCATCTTGATATTCGTGGAAATCCTGCAGGCAGCCGGCCCCCAAGGGCCAAGGGCCTACCTGGTACTGAGAGAGGCTTCTGCCCGGGAAAACAAAACCCACAATCCTACGTTCCTGGTCTCAGTTTGCAGAGCTCCGTGGGCACCCTCAAAGCAGCGCGAGTTGGCACAAGTTGCAGCTTGTCCCTGGGCAGCATCTTGATATTCGTGGAAATCCAGCCGGCAGCCTGCCCCTGAGGAACAAGGGCCCTCCTGGTACTGACAAAGGCTTCTGCCCAGGGAAACCAAATCCACCACCCCACGTTCCTGGTCTCAGTTTGCAGAGCTCCATGGGCACTCTCAAAGCAGCCCGAGTTGGCACAGGTGGCAGCTTTTTCCTGGGCGGCATCTTGATATTCGTGGAAATCCTGCAGGCAGCCGGCCCCCAAGGGCCAAGGGCCGACCTGGTACTGACAAAGGCTTCTGCCAGGGGAAACAAAACCCAGCACCCCACATTTCTGGTCTCAGTTTGCAGAGCTCCGTGGGCACCCTCAAAGCAGCCCGAGTTGGCACAGGTGGCAGCTTGTCCCTGGGCAGCATCTTGATATTCGTGGAAATCCTGCAGGCTGCCAGCCCTTAAAGACCAAGGGCCTACCTGGCACTGCAAATGTTTCTGCCCAGAGAAACAAAACTCAGCACCTCACGTTAATGGTCCCAGTTTGCAGAGCTCCATGGGAACTCTCAAAGCAGCCCGAGTTGGCACAGGTGGCAGCTTGTCCCTGGGCAGCATCTTGATATTCGTGGAAATCTTGCTGCCAGCCTGCCCCTAAGGAACAAGGGCCGACCTGGTACTGACAAAGGCTTCTGCCCGGGAAAACAAAACCCACAACCCTACGTTCCTGGTCTCAGTTTGCAGAGCTCCGTGGGCACCCTCAAAGCAGCGCGAGTTAGCACAAGTGGAAGCTTGTCCCTGGGCAGCATCTTGATATTCGTGGAAATCCAGAAGGCAGCCGGCCCTGAATTACGAGAGCCTACCTGGTACTGCAAATGGTTCTGCCCGGGGAAACAAAACTCACCAAGGCAAGTTCCTGGTCTCACTTTGCAGAGCTCCGTGGGCACCCTCAAAGCAGCGCGAGTTAGCACAAGTGGAAGCTTGTCCCTGGGCAGCATCTTGATATTCGTGGAAATCCAGGAGGCAGCCGGCCCTGAATTACGAGAGCCTACCTGGTACTGCAAATGCTTCTGCCCGGGGAAACAAAACTCACCAAGGCAAGTTCCTGGTCTCAGTTTGCAGAGCTCCATGGGCACTCTCAAAGCAGCCCGAGTTGGCAAAGGTGGCAGCTTGTCCCTGGGTGGCATCTTGATATGCGTGGAAATCCAGCAGGCAGACGGCCTCTAAGGGCTGAGGGCCTACTTGGTACTGACAAAGGCTTCTGCCCTGGAAAACAAAACCCATAACCCCACATACTTTCTCTCAGTTTGAAGAGCTCTGTGGGCACTCTCAAAGCAGCCCGAGTTGGCACAGGTGGCAGCTTGTCCCTGGGCGGCATCTTGATATTCGTGGAAATCCTGCAGGCAGCTGGCCCCCAAGGGCCAACGGCCTACCTGGTACTGACAAAGGCTTCTGCCCGGGAAAACAAAACTCAGAACACCACGTTTCTGGTCTCAGTTTGCAGAGCACCATGGGCACTCTCAAAGCAGCGCGAGTTGGCACAGGTGGCAGCTTGTCCCTGGGCAGCATCTTGATATTCGTGGAAATCCAGCAGGCTGCCTGCCCTTAAGGAACAAGGGCCTACCTGGCACTTCAAATGCTTCTGCCCGGAGAAATAAAACTCAGCACCCCAGGTTCATGGTCTCAGTTTGCAGAGCTCCATGGGCACTCTCAAAGCAGCACGAGTTGGCACAGGTGGCAGCTTGTCCCTGGGCAGCATCTTGATATTCGTGGAAATCCTGCAGGCAGCCTGCCCCTAAGGAACAAGGGCCTACTTGGTACTGACAAAGGCTTCTGCCCTGGAAAACAAAACCCAGCACCCCACGTTTCTGGTCTCAGTTTGCAGAGCACCATGGGCACTCTCAAAGCAGCGCGAGTTGGCACAGGTGGCAGCTTGTCCCTGGGCAGCATCTTGATATTCGTGGAAATCCAGCAGGCTGCCTGCCCTTAAGGACCGAGGGCCTACCTGGCACTTCAAATGCTTCTGCCCGGAGAAACAAAACTCAGCACCCCAGGTTCATGGTCTCAGTTTGCAGAGCTCCGTGGGCACTCTCAAAGCAGCCTGAGTTGGCACAGATGGCAGAATATCCCTGGGCAGCATCTTGATATTCGTGGAAATCTTGCTGCCAGCCTGCACCTAAGGAACAAGGGCATACCTGGTACTGAGAGAGGCTTCTGCCCGGGAAAACAAAACCCACAACCCTACGTTCCTGGTCTCAGTTTGCAGAGCTCCGTGGGCACCCTCATAGCAGCGCGAGTTGGCACAAGTGGCAGCTGGTCCCTGGGCAGCATCTTGATATTCGTGGAAATCCAGCCGGCAGCCTGCCCCTGAGGATCAAGGACTCTCCTGGTACTGACAAAGGCTTCTGCCCGGGGAAACAAAACCCACCACCCCACGTTCCACATCTCAGTTTGCAGAGCTCCATGGGCACTCTCAAAGCAGCCCGAGTTGGCACAGGTGGCAGTTTGTCCCTGGGCGGCATCTTGATATTCGTGGAAATCCTGCAGGCAGCCGGCCCCCAAGGGCCAAGGGCCTACCTGGTACTGAGAGAGGCTTCTGCCCGGGAAAACAAAACCCACAATCCTACGTTCCTGGTCTCAGTTTGCAGAGCTCCGTGGGCACCCTCAAAGCAGCGCGAGTTGGCACAAGTTGCAGCTTGTCCCTGGGCAGCATCTTGATATTCGTGGAAATCCAGCCGGCAGCCTGCCCCTGAGGAACAAGGGCCCTCCTGGTACTGACAAAGGCTTCTGCCCAGGGAAACCAAATCCACCACCCCACGTTCCACATCTCAGTTTGCAGAGCTCCATGGGCACTCTCAAAGCAGCCCGAGTTGGCACAGGTGGCAGCTTTTTCCTGGGCGGCATCTTGATATTCGTGGAAATCCTGCAGGCAGCCGGCCCCCAAGGGCCAAGGGCCGACCTGGTACTGACAAAGGCTTCTGCCAGGGGAAACAAAACCCAGCACCCCACATTTCTGGTCTCAGTTTGCAGAGCTCCGTGGGCACCCTCAAAGCAGCCCGAGTTGGCACAGGTGGCAGCTTGTCCCTGGGCAGCATCTTGATATTCGTGGAAATCCTGCAGGCTGCCAGCCCTTAAAGACCAAGGGCCTACCTGGCACTGCAAATGTTTCTGCCCAGAGAAACAAAACTCAGCACCTCACGTTAATGGTCCCAGTTTGCAGAGCTCCATGGGAACTCTCAAAGCAGCCCGAGTTGGCACAGGTGGCAGCTTGTCCCTGGGCAGCATCTTGATATTCGTGGAAATCTTGCTGCCAGCCTGCCCCTAAGGAACAAGGGCCGACCTGGTACTGACAAAGGCTTCTGCCCGGGAAAACAAAACCCACAACCCTACGTTCCTGGTCTCAGTTTGCAGAGCTCCGTGGGCACCCTCAAAGCAGCGCGAGTTAGCACAAGTGGAAGCTTGTCCCTGGGCAGCATCTTGATATTCGTGGAAATCCAGAAGGCAGCCGGCCCTGAATTACGAGAGCCTACCTGGTACTGCAAATGGTTCTGCCCGGGGAAACAAAACTCACCAAGGCAAGTTCCTGGTCTCACTTTGCAGAGCTCCGTGGGCACCCTCAAAGCAGCGCGAGTTAGCACAAGTGGAAGCTTGTCCCTGGGCAGCATCTTGATATTCGTGGAAATCCAGGAGGCAGCCGGCCCTGAATTACGAGAGCCTACCTGGTACTGCAAATGCTTCTGCCCGGGGAAACAAAACTCACCAAGGCAAGTTCCTGGTCTCAGTTTGCAGAGCTCCATGGGCACTCTCAAAGCAGCCCGAGTTGGCAAAGGTGGCAGCTTGTCCCTGGGTGGCATCTTGATATGCGTGGAAATCCAGCAGGCAGACGGCCTCTAAGGGCTGAGGGCCTACTTGGTACTGACAAAGGCTTCTGCCCTGGAAAACAAAACCCATAACCCCACATACTTTCTCTCAGTTTGAAGAGCTCTGTGGGCACTCTCAAAGCAGCCCGAGTTGGCACAGGTGGCAGCTTGTCCCTGGGCGGCATCTTGATATTCGTGGAAATCCTGCAGGCAGCTGGCCCCCAAGGGCCAACGGCCTACCTGGTACTGACAAAGGCTTCTGCCCGGGAAAACAAAACTCAGAACACCACGTTTCTGGTCTCAGTTTGCAGAGCACCATGGGCACTCTCAAAGCAGCGCGAGTTGGCACAGGTGGCAGCTTGTCCCTGGGCAGCATCTTGATATTCGTGGAAATCCAGCAGGCTGCCTGCCCTTAAGGACCGAGGGCCTACCTGGCACTTCAAATGCTTCTGCCCGGAGAAATAAAACTCAGCACCCCAGGTTCATGGTCTCAGTTTGCAGAGCTCCGTGGGCACTCTCAAAGCAGCCCGAGTTGGCACAGGTGGCCGAATATCCCTGGGCAGCATCTTGATATTCGTGGAAAGCTTGCTGCCAGCCTGCACCTAAGAAACAAGGGCATACCTTGTACTGAGAGAGGCTTCTGCCCGGGAAAACAAAACCCACAACCCTACGTTCCTGGTCTCAGTTTGCAGAACTCCGTGGGCACCCTCATAGCAGGGCGAGTTGGCCCAAGTGGCAGCTGGTCCCTGGGCAGCATCTTGATATTCGTGGAAATCCAGGAGGCAACCTGCCCCTGAGGAACAAGGACCCTCCTGGTACTGACAAAGGCTCCTGCCCGGGGAAAGAAAACCCACCACCCCATGTTCCACATCTCAGTTTGCAGAGCTCCATGGGCACTCTCAAAGCAGCCCAAGTTGGCACAGGTGGCAGCTTGTCCCTGGGCGGCATCTTGATATTTGCGGAAATCCTGCAGGCAGCCGGCCCCCAAGGGCCAAGGGCCGACCTGGTACTGACAAAGGCTTCTGCCCGGGGAAACAAAACCCAGCACCCCACGTTTCTGGTCTCAGTTTGCAGAGCTCCATGGGCACCCTCAAAGCAGCCCGAGTTGGCACAGGTGGCAGCTTGTCCCTGGGCAGCATCTTGATATTCGTGGAAATCCAGCAGGCAGTCGGCCCTGAAATTCCGAGGGCCTACCTGGTACTGACAAATGCTTCTGCCCGGGGAAACAAAACTCACCAACGCACGTTCCTGGTCTCACTTTCAGGAGCTCCAAGGGCACTCTCAAAGCAGCGCGAGTTGGCGCAGGTGGCAGCTTGTCCTTTGGCAGCATCTTGATATTCATGGAAATCCAGCAGGCTGCCTGCCCTTAAAGACCAAGGGCCTACCTGGCACTGCAAATGCTTCTGCCCGGAGAAACAAAACTCAGCACCCCAGGTTCATGGTCTCAGTTTGCAGAGCTCCATGGGAACTCTCAATGCAGCCCGAGTTGGCACAGGTGGCAGCTTGTCCCTGGGCAGCATCTTGATATTCGTGGAAATCTTCCTGCCAGCCTGCCCCTAAGGAACAATGGCCTACCTGGCACTGAGAGAGGCTTCTGCCCGGGAAAACAAAACCCACAATCCGACGTTCCTGGTCTCAGTTTGCAGAGCTTTGTGGGCACCCTCAAAGCAGCGCGAGTTGGCACAAGTGGCAGCTTGTCCCTGGGCAGCATCTTGATATTCGTGGAAATTGAGCCGCCAGCCTGCCCCTGATGAACAAGGGCCCTCCTGGTACTGACAAAGGCTTCTGCCCGGGAAAACAAAACCCACAACCCCACGTTCCACATCTCAGTTTGCAGAGCTCCATGGGCACTCTCAAAGCAGCCCGCGTTGGCACAGGTGGCAGTTTGTCCCTGGGCGGCATCTTGATATTCATGGAAATCCTGCAGGCAGCCGGCCCCCAAGGGCCAAGGGCCTACCTGGTACTGAGAGAGGCTTCTGCCCGGGGAAACAAAACCCAGCACCCCACGTTTCTGGTCTCAGTTTGCAGAGCACCATGGGCACTCTCAAAGCAGCGCGAGTTGGCACAGGTGGCAGCTTGTCCCTGGGCAGCATCTTGATATTCGTGGAAATCCAGCAGGCAGTCGGCCCGGAAATTCCGAGGGCCTACCTGGTACTGACAAATGCTTCTGCCCAGGGAAACAAAACTCAGCACCCCAGGTTCATGGTCTCAGTTTGCAGAGCTCCATGGGCACTCTCAAAGCAGCCCGAGTTGGCACAGGTGGCAGCTTGTCCCTGGGCGGCATCTTGATATTCGTGGAAATCTTCCTGCCAGCCTGCCCCTAAGGAACAAGGGCCTACCTGGCACTGAGAGAGGCTTCTGCCCGGGAAAACAAAACCCACAATCCGACGTTCCTGGTCTCAGTTTGCAGAGCTCCGTGGGCACCCTCAAAGCAGCGCAAGTTGGCACAAGTGGCAGCTTGTCCCTGGGCAGCATCTTGATATTCGTGGAAATTGAGCCGCCAGCCTGCCCCTGATGAACAAGGGCCCTCCTGGTACTGACAAAGGCTTCTGCCCGGGGAAACAAAACCCACCACCCCACGTTCCACATCTCAGTTTGCAGAGCTCCATGGGCACTCTCAAAGCAGCCCGAGTTGGCACAGGTGGCAGTTTGTCCCTGGGCGGCATCTTGATATTCGTGGAAATCCTGCAGGCAGCCGGCCCCCAAGGGCCAAGGGCCTACCTGGTACTGAGAGAGGCTTCTGCCCGGGAAAACAAAACCCACAATCCTACGTTCCTGGTCTCAGTTTGCAGAGCTCCGTGGGCACCCTCAAAGCAGCGCGAGTTGGCACAAGTTGCAGCTTGTCCCTGGGCAGCATCTTGATATTCGTGGAAATCCAGCCGGCAGCCTGCCCCTGAGGAACAAGGGCCCTCCTGGTACTGACAAAGGCTTCTGCCCAGGGAAACCAAATCCACCACCCCACGTTCCACATCTCAGTTTGCAGAGCTCCATGGGCACTCTCAAAGCAGCCCGAGTTGGCACAGGTGGCAGCTTTTTCCTGGGCGGCATCTTGATATTCGTGGAAATCCTGCAGGCAGCCGGCCCCCAAGGGCCAAGGGCCGACCTGGTACTGACAAAGGCTTCTGCCAGGGGAAACAAAACCCAGCACCCCACATTTCTGGTCTCAGTTTGCAGAGCTCCGTGGGCACCCTCAAAGCAGCCCGAGTTGGCACAGGTGGCAGCTTGTCCCTGGGCAGCATCTTGATATTCGTGGAAATCCTGCAGGCTGCCAGCCCTTAAAGACCAAGGGCCTACCTGGCACTGCAAATGTTTCTGCCCAGAGAAACAAAACTCAGCACCTCACGTTAATGGTCCCAGTTTGCAGAGCTCCATGGGAACTCTCAAAGCAGCCCGAGTTGGCACAGGTGGCAGCTTGTCCCTGGGCAGCATCTTGATATTCGTGGAAATCTTGCTGCCAGCCTGCCCCTAAGGAACAAGGGCCGACCTGGTACTGACAAAGGCTTCTGCCCGGGAAAACAAAACCCACAACCCTACGTTCCTGGTCTCAGTTTGCAGAGCTCCGTGGGCACCCTCAAAGCAGCGCGAGTTAGCACAAGTGGAAGCTTGTCCCTGGGCAGCATCTTGATATTCGTGGAAATCCAGAAGGCAGCCGGCCCTGAATTACGAGAGCCTACCTGGTACTGCAAATGCTTCTGCCCGGGGAAACAAAACTCACCAAGGCAAGTTCCTGGTCTCACTTTGCAGAGCTCCGTGGGCACCCTCAAAGCAGCGCGAGTTAGCACAAGTGGAAGCTTGTCCCTGGGCAGCATCTTGATATTCGTGGAAATCTTGCTGCCAGCCTGCCCCTAAGGAACAAGGGCCGACCTGGTACTGACAAAGGCTTCTGCCCGGGAAAACAAAACCCACAACCCTACGTTCCTGGTCTCAGTTTGCAGAACTCCGTGGGCACCCTCATAGCAGGGCGAGTTGGCCCAAGTGGCAGCTGGTCCCTGGGCAGCATCTTGATATTCGTGGAAATCCAGGAGGCAACCTGCCCCTGAGGAACAAGGACCCTCCTGGTACTGACAAAGGCTCCTGCCCGGGGAAAGAAAACCCACCACCCCATGTTCCACATCTCAGTTTGCAGAGCTCCATGGGCACTCTCAAAGCAGCCCAAGTTGGCACAGGTGGCAGCTTGTCCCTGGGCGGCATCTTGATATTTGCGGAAATCCTGCAGGCAGCCGGCCCCCAAGGGCCAAGGGCCGACCTGGTACTGACAAAGGCTTCTGCCCGGGGAAACAAAACCCAGCACCCCACGTTTCTGGTCTCAGTTTGCAGAGCTCCATGGGCACCCTCAAAGCAGCCCGAGTTGGCACAGGTGGCAGCTTGTCCCTGGGCAGCATCTTGATATTCGTGGAAATCCAGCAGGCAGTCGGCCCTGAAATTCCGAGGGCCTACCTGGTACTGACAAATGCTTCTGCCCGGGGAAACAAAACTCACCAACGCACGTTCCTGGTCTCACTTTCAGGAGCTCCAAGGGCACTCTCAAAGCAGCGCGAGTTGGCGCAGGTGGCAGCTTGTCCTTTGGCAGCATCTTGATATTCATGGAAATCCAGCAGGCTGCCTGCCCTTAAAGACCAAGGGCCTACCTGGCACTGCAAATGCTTCTGCCCGGAGAAACAAAACTCAGCACCCCAGGTTCATGGTCTCAGTTTGCAGAGCTCCATGGGAACTCTCAATGCAGCCCGAGTTGGCACAGGTGGCAGCTTGTCCCTGGGCAGCATCTTGATATTCGTGGAAATCTTCCTGCCAGCCTGCCCCTAAGGAACAATGGCCTACCTGGCACTGAGAGAGGCTTCTGCCCGGGAAAACAAAACCCACAATCCGACGTTCCTGGTCTCAGTTTGCAGAGCTTTGTGGGCACCCTCAAAGCAGCGCGAGTTGGCACAAGTGGCAGCTTGTCCCTGGGCAGCATCTTGATATTCGTGGAAATTGAGCCGCCAGCCTGCCCCTGATGAACAAGGGCCCTCCTGGTACTGACAAAGGCTTCTGCCCGGGAAAACAAAACCCACAACCCCACGTTCCACATCTCAGTTTGCAGAGCTCCATGGGCACTCTCAAAGCAGCCCGCGTTGGCACAGGTGGCAGTTTGTCCCTGGGCGGCATCTTGATATTCATGGAAATCCTGCAGGCAGCCGGCCCCCAAGGGCCAAGGGCCTACCTGGTACTGAGAGAGGCTTCTGCCCGGGGAAACAAAACCCAGCACCCCACGTTTCTGGTCTCAGTTTGCAGAGCTCCATGGGCACCCTCAAAGCAGCCCGAGTTGGCACAGGTGGCAGCTTGTCCCTGGGCAGCATCTTGATATTCGTGGAAATCCAGCAGGCAGTCGGCCCTGAAATTCCGAGGGCCTACCTGGTACTGACAAATGCTTCTGCCCAGGGAAACAAAACTCAGCACCCCAGGTTCATGGTCTCAGTTTGCAGAGCTCCATGGGCACTCTCAAAGCAGCCCGAGTTGGCACAGGTGGCAGCTTGTCCCTGGGCAGCATCTTGATATTCGTGGAAATCTTCCTGCCAGCCTGCCCCTAAGGAACAAGGGCCTACGTGGCACTGAGAGAGGCTTCTGCCCTGGAAAACAAAACCCACAATCCGACGTTCCTGGTCTCAGTTTGCAGAGCTCCGTGGGCACCCTCAAAGCAGCGCGAGTTAGCACAAGTGGAAGCTTGTCCCTGGGCAGCATCTTGATATTCGTGGAAATCCAGGAGGCAGCCGGCCCTGAATTACGAGAGCCTACCTGGTACTGCAAATGCTTCTGCCCGGGGAAACAAAACTCACCAAGGCAAGTTCCTGGTCTCACTTTGCAGAGCTCCATGGGCACTCTCAAAGCAGCCCGAGTTGGCACAGGTGGCAGCTTGTCCCTGGGTGGCATCTTGATATGCGTGGAAATCCAGCAGGCAGACTGCCTCTAAGGGCTGAGGGCCTACTTGGTACTGACAAAGGCTTCTGCCCTGGAAAACAAAACCCAGCACCCCACATACTTTCTCTCAGTTTGAAGAGCTCTGTGGGCACTCTCAAAGCAGCCCGAGTTGGCACAGGTGGCAGCTTGTCCCTGGGCGGCATCTTGATATTCGTGGAAATCCTGCAGGCAGCTGGCCCCAAAGGGCCAACGGCCTACCTGGCACTGACAAAGGCTTCTGCCCGGGAAAACAAAACTCAGAACACCACGTTTCTGGTCTCAGTTTGCAGAGCACCATGGGCACTCTCAAAGCAGCGCGAGTTGGCACAGGTGGCAGCTTGTCCCTGGGCAGCATCTTGATATTCGTGGAAATCCAGCAGGCTGCCTGCCCTTAAGGACCGAGGGCCTACCTGGCACTTCAAATGCTTCTGCCCGGAGAAACAAAACTCAGCACCCCAGGTTCATGGTCTCAGTTTGCAGAGCTCCGTGGGCACTCTCAAAGCAGCCTGAGTTGGCACAGATGGCAGAATATCCCTGGGCAGCATCTTGATATTCGTGGAAATCTTGCTGCCAGCCTGCACCTAAGGAACAAGGGCATACCTGGTACTGAGAGAGGCTTCTGCCCGGGAAAACAAAACCCACAACCCTACGTTCCTGGTCTCAGTTTGCAGAGCTCCGTGGGCACCCTCATAGCAGCGCGAGTTGGCACAAGTGGCAGCTGGTCCCTGGGCAGCATCTTGATATTCGTGGAAATCCAGCCGGCAGCCTGCCCCTGAGGATCAAGGACTCTCCTGGTACTGACAAAGGCTTCTGCCCGGGGAAACAAAACCCACCACCCCACGTTCCACATCTCAGTTTGCAGAGCTCCATGGGCACTCTCAAAGCAGCCCGAGTTGGCACAGGTGGCAGTTTGTCCCTGGGCGGCATCTTGATATTCGTGGAAATCCTGCAGGCAGCCGGCCCCCAAGGGCCAAGGGCCTACCTGGTACTGAGAGAGGCTTCTGCCCGGGAAAACAAAACCCACAATCCTACGTTCCTGGTCTCAGTTTGCAGAGCTCCGTGGGCACCCTCAAAGCAGCGCGAGTTGGCACAAGTTGCAGCTTGTCCCTGGGCAGCATCTTGATATTCGTGGAAATCCAGCCGGCAGCCTGCCCCTGAGGAACAAGGGCCCTCCTGGTACTGACAAAGGCTTCTGCCCAGGGAAACCAAATCCACCACCCCACGTTCCTGGTCTCAGTTTGCAGAGCTCCATGGGCACTCTCAAAGCAGCCCGAGTTGGCACAGGTGGCAGCTTTTTCCTGGGCGGCATCTTGATATTCGTGGAAATCCTGCAGGCAGCCGGCCCCCAAGGGCCAAGGGCCGACCTGGTACTGACAAAGGCTTCTGCCAGGGGAAACAAAACCCAGCACCCCACATTTCTGGTCTCAGTTTGCAGAGCTCCGTGGGCACCCTCAAAGCAGCCCGAGTTGGCACAGGTGGCAGCTTGTCCCTGGGCAGCATCTTGATATTCGTGGAAATCCTGCAGGCTGCCAGCCCTTAAAGACCAAGGGCCTACCTGGCACTGCAAATGTTTCTGCCCAGAGAAACAAAACTCAGCACCTCACGTTAATGGTCCCAGTTTGCAGAGCTCCATGGGAACTCTCAAAGCAGCCCGAGTTGGCACAGGTGGCAGCTTGTCCCTGGGCAGCATCTTGATATTCGTGGAAATCTTGCTGCCAGCCTGCCCCTAAGGAACAAGGGCCGACCTGGTACTGACAAAGGCTTCTGCCCGGGAAAACAAAACCCACAACCCTACGTTCCTGGTCTCAGTTTGCAGAGCTCCGTGGGCACCCTCAAAGCAGCGCGAGTTAGCACAAGTGGAAGCTTGTCCCTGGGCAGCATCTTGATATTCGTGGAAATCCAGAAGGCAGCCGGCCCTGAATTACGAGAGCCTACCTGGTACTGCAAATGCTTCTGCCCGGGGAAACAAAACTCACCAAGGCAAGTTCCTGGTCTCACTTTGCAGAGCTCCGTGGGCACCCTCAAAGCAGCGCGAGTTAGCACAAGTGGAAGCTTGTCCCTGGGCAGCATCTTGATATTCGTGGAAATCCAGGAGGCAGCCGGCCCTGAATTACGAGAGCCTACCTGGTACTGCAAATGCTTCTGCCCGGGGAAACAAAACTCACCAAGGCAAGTTCCTGGTCTCAGTTTGCAGAGCTCCATGGGCACTCTCAAAGCAGCCCGAGTTGGCAAAGGTGGCAGCTTGTCCCTGGGTGGCATCTTGATATGCGTGGAAATCCAGCAGGCAGACGGCCTCTAAGGGCTGAGGGCCTACTTGGTACTGACAAAGGCTTCTGCCCTGGAAAACAAAACCCATAACCCCACATACTTTCTCTCAGTTTGAAGAGCTCTGTGGGCACTCTCAAAGCAGCCCGAGTTGGCACAGGTGGCAGCTTGTCCCTGGGCGGCATCTTGATATTCGTGGAAATCCTGCAGGCAGCTGGCCCCCAAGGGCCAACGGCCTACCTGGTACTGACAAAGGCTTCTGCCCGGGAAAACAAAACTCAGAACACCACGTTTCTGGTCTCAGTTTGCAGAGCACCATGGGCACTCTCAAAGCAGCGCGAGTTGGCACAGGTGGCAGCTTGTCCCTGGGCAGCATCTTGATATTCGTGGAAATCCAGCAGGCTGCCTGCCCTTAAGGACCGAGGGCCTACCTGGCACTTCAAATGCTTCTGCCCGGAGAAATAAAACTCAGCACCCCAGGTTCATGGTCTCAGTTTGCAGAGCTCCGTGGGCACTCTCAAAGCAGCCCGAGTTGGCACAGGTGGCCGAATATCCCTGGGCAGCATCTTGATATTCGTGGAAAGCTTGCTGCCAGCCTGCACCTAAGAAACAAGGGCATACCTTGTACTGAGAGAGGCTTCTGCCCGGGAAAACAAAACCCACAACCCTACGTTCCTGGTCTCAGTTTGCAGAACTCCGTGGGCACCCTCATAGCAGGGCGAGTTGGCCCAAGTGGCAGCTGGTCCCTGGGCAGCATCTTGATATTCGTGGAAATCCAGGAGGCAACCTGCCCCTGAGGAACAAGGACCCTCCTGGTACTGACAAAGGCTCCTGCCCGGGGAAAGAAAACCCACCACCCCATGTTCCACATCTCAGTTTGCAGAGCTCCATGGGCACTCTCAAAGCAGCCCAAGTTGGCACAGGTGGCAGCTTGTCCCTGGGCGGCATCTTGATATTTGCGGAAATCCTGCAGGCAGCCGGCCCCCAAGGGCCAAGGGCCGACCTGGTACTGACAAAGGCTTCTGCCCGGGGAAACAAAACCCAGCACCCCACGTTTCTGGTCTCAGTTTGCAGAGCTCCATGGGCACCCTCAAAGCAGCCCGAGTTGGCACAGGTGGCAGCTTGTCCCTGGGCAGCATCTTGATATTCGTGGAAATCCAGCAGGCAGTCGGCCCTGAAATTCCGAGGGCCTACCTGGTACTGACAAATGCTTCTGCCCGGGGAAACAAAACTCACCAACGCACGTTCCTGGTCTCACTTTCAGGAGCTCCAAGGGCACTCTCAAAGCAGCGCGAGTTGGCGCAGGTGGCAGCTTGTCCTTTGGCAGCATCTTGATATTCATGGAAATCCAGCAGGCTGCCTGCCCTTAAAGACCAAGGGCCTACCTGGCACTGCAAATGCTTCTGCCCGGAGAAACAAAACTCAGCACCCCAGGTTCATGGTCTCAGTTTGCAGAGCTCCATGGGAACTCTCAATGCAGCCCGAGTTGGCACAGGTGGCAGCTTGTCCCTGGGCAGCATCTTGATATTCGTGGAAATCTTCCTGCCAGCCTGCCCCTAAGGAACAATGGCCTACCTGGCACTGAGAGAGGCTTCTGCCCGGGAAAACAAAACCCACAATCCGACGTTCCTGGTCTCAGTTTGCAGAGCTTTGTGGGCACCCTCAAAGCAGCGCGAGTTGGCACAAGTGGCAGCTTGTCCCTGGGCAGCATCTTGATATTCGTGGAAATTGAGCCGCCAGCCTGCCCCTGATGAACAAGGGCCCTCCTGGTACTGACAAAGGCTTCTGCCCGGGAAAACAAAACCCACAACCCCACGTTCCACATCTCAGTTTGCAGAGCTCTATGGGCACTCTCAAAGCAGCCCGCGTTGGCACAGGTGGCAGTTTGTCCCTGGGCGGCATCTTGATATTCATGGAAATCCTGCAGGCAGCCGGCCCCCAAGGGCCAAGGGCCTACCTGGTACTGAGAGAGGCTTCTGCCCGGGGAAACAAAACCCAGCACCCCACGTTTCTGGTCTCAGTTTGCAGAGCTCCATGGGCACCCTCAAAGCAGCCCGAGTTGGCACAGGTGGCAGCTTGTCCCTGGGCAGCATCTTGATATTCGTGGAAATCCAGCAGGCAGTCGGCCCTGAAATTCCGAGGGCCTACCTGGTACTGACAAATGCTTCTGCCCAGGGAAACAAAACTCAGCACCCCAGGTTCATGGTCTCAGTTTGCAGAGCTCCATGGGCACTCTCAAAGCAGCCCGAGTTGGCACAGGTGGCAGCTTGTCCCTGGGCAGCATCTTGATATTCGTGGAAATCTTGCTGCCAGCCTGCCCCTAAGGAACAAGGGCCTACCTGGCACTGAGAGAGGCTTCTGCCCTGGAAAACAAAACCCACAATCCGACGTCTCACAATCCGACGTTCCTGGTCTCAGTTTGCAGAGCTCCGTGGGCACCCTCAAAGCAGCGCGAGTTAGCACAAGTGGAAGCTTGTCCCTGGGCAGCATCTTGATATTCGTGGAAATCCAGGAGGCAGCCGGCCCTGAATTACGAGAGCCTACCTGGTACTGCAAATGCTTCTGCCCGGGGAAACAAAACTCACCAAGGCAAGTTCCTGGTCTCACTTTGCAGAGCTCCATGGGCACTCTCAAAGCAGCCCGAGTTGGCACAGGTGGCAGCTTGTCCCTGGGTGGCATCTTGATATGCGTGGAAATCCAGCAGGCAGACTGCCTCTAAGGGCTGAGGGCCTACTTGGTACTGACAAAGGCTTCTGCCCTGGAAAACAAAACCCAGCACCCCACATACTTTCTCTCAGTTTGAAGAGCTCCGTGGGCACCCTCAAAGCAGCGCGAGTTGGCACAAGTTGCAGCTTGTCCCTGGGCAGCATCTTGATATTCGTGGAAATCCAGCCGGCAGCCTGCCCCTGAGGAACAAGGGCCCTCCTGGTACTGACAAAGGCTTCTGCCCAGGGAAACCAAATCCACCACCCCACGTTCCACATCTCAGTTTGCAGAGCTCCATGGGCACTCTCAAAGCAGCCCGAGTTGGCACAGGTGGCAGCTTTTTCCTGGGCGGCATCTTGATATTCGTGGAAATCCTGCAGGCAGCCGGCCCCCAAGGGCCAAGGGCCGACCTGGTACTGACAAAGGCTTCTGCCAGGGGAAACAAAACCCAGCACCCCACATTTCTGGTCTCAGTTTGCAGAGCTCCGTGGGCACCCTCAAAGCAGCCCGAGTTGGCACAGGTGGCAGCTTGTCCCTGGGCAGCATCTTGATATTCGTGGAAATCCTGCAGGCTGCCAGCCCTTAAAGACCAAGGGCCTACCTGGCACTGCAAATGTTTCTGCCCAGAGAAACAAAACTCAGCACCTCACGTTAATGGTCCCAGTTTGCAGAGCTCCATGGGAACTCTCAAAGCAGCCCGAGTTGGCACAGGTGGCAGCTTGTCCCTGGGCAGCATCTTGATATTCGTGGAAATCTTGCTGCCAGCCTGCCCCTAAGGAACAAGGGCCGACCTGGTACTGACAAAGGCTTCTGCCCGGGAAAACAAAACCCACAACCCTACGTTCCTGGTCTCAGTTTGCAGAGCTCCGTGGGCACCCTCAAAGCAGCGCGAGTTAGCACAAGTGGAAGCTTGTCCCTGGGCAGCATCTTGATATTCGTGGAAATCCAGAAGGCAGCCGGCCCTGAATTACGAGAGCCTACCTGGTACTGCAAATGCTTCTGCCCGGGGAAACAAAACTCACCAAGGCAAGTTCCTGGTCTCACTTTGCAGAGCTCCGTGGGCACCCTCAAAGCAGCGCGAGTTAGCACAAGTGGAAGCTTGTCCCTGGGCAGCATCTTGATATTCGTGGAAATCCAGGAGGCAGCCGGCCCTGAATTACGAGAGCCTACCTGGTACTGCAAATGCTTCTGCCCGGGGAAACAAAACTCACCAAGGCAAGTTCCTGGTCTCAGTTTGCAGAGCTCCATGGGCACTCTCAAAGCAGCCCGAGTTGGCACAGGTGGCAGCTTGTCCCTGGGTGGCATCTTGATATGCGTGGAAATCCAGCAGGCAGACGGCCTCTAAGGGCTGAGGGCCTACTTGGTACTGACAAAGGCTTCTGCCCTGGAAAACAAAACCCATAACCCCACATACTTTCTCTCAGTTTGAAGAGCTCTGTGGGCACTCTCAAAGCAGCCCGAGTTGGCACAGGTGGCAGCTTGTCCCTGGGCGGCATCTTGATATTCGTGGAAATCCTGCAGGCAGCTGGCCCCCAAGGGCCAACGGCCTACCTGGTACTGACAAAGGCTTCTGCCCGGGAAAACAAAACTCAGAACACCACGTTTCTGGTCTCAGTTTGCAGAGCACCATGGGCACTCTCAAAGCAGCGCGAGTTGGCACAGGTGGCAGCTTGTCCCTGGGCAGCATCTTGATATTCGTGGAAATCCAGCAGGCTGCCTGCCCTTAAGGACCGAGGGCCTACCTGGCACTTCAAATGCTTCTGCCCGGAGAAATAAAACTCAGCACCCCAGGTTCATGGTCTCAGTTTGCAGAGCTCCGTGGGCACTCTCAAAGCAGCCCGAGTTGGCACAGGTGGCCGAATATCCCTGGGCAGCATCTTGATATTCGTGGAAAGCTTGCTGCCAGCCTGCACCTAAGAAACAAGGGCATACCTTGTACTGAGAGAGGCTTCTGCCCGGGAAAACAAAACCCACAACCCTACGTTCCTGGTCTCAGTTTGCAGAACTCCGTGGGCACCCTCATAGCAGGGCGAGTTGGCCCAAGTGGCAGCTGGTCCCTGGGCAGCATCTTGATATTCGTGGAAATCCAGGAGGCAACCTGCCCCTGAGGAACAAGGACCCTCCTGGTACTGACAAAGGCTCCTGCCCGGGGAAAGAAAACCCACCACCCCATGTTCCACATCTCAGTTTGCAGAGCTCCATGGGCACTCTCAAAGCAGCCCAAGTTGGCACAGGTGGCAGCTTGTCCCTGAGCGGCATCTTGATATTTGCGGAAATCCTGCAGGCAGCCGGCCCCCAAGGGCCAAGGGCCGACCTGGTACTGACAAAGGCTTCTGCCCGGGGAAACAAAACCCAGCACCCCACGTTTCTGGTCTCAGTTTGCAGAGCTCCATGGGCACCCTCAAAGCAGCCCGAGTTGGCACAGGTGGCAGCTTGTCCCTGGGCAGCATCTTGATATTCGTGGAAATCCAGCAGGCAGTCGGCCCTGAAATTCCGAGGGCCTACCTGGTACTGACAAATGCTTCTGCCCGGGGAAACAAAACTCACCAACGCACGTTCCTGGTCTCACTTTCAGGAGCTCCAAGGGCACTCTCAAAGCAGCGCGAGTTGGCGCAGGTGGCAGCTTGTCCTTTGGCAGCATCTTGATATTCATGGAAATCCAGCAGGCTGCCTGCCCTTAAAGACCAAGGGCCTACCTGGCACTGCAAATGCTTCTGCCCGGAGAAACAAAACTCAGCACCCCAGGTTCATGGTCTCAGTTTGCAGAGCTCCATGGGAACTCTCAATGCAGCCCGAGTTGGCACAGGTGGCAGCTTGTCCCTGGGCAGCATCTTGATATTCGTGGAAATCTTCCTGCCAGCCTGCCCCTAAGGAACAATGGCCTACCTGGCACTGAGAGAGGCTTCTGCCCGGGAAAACAAAACCCACAATCCGACGTTCCTGGTCTCAGTTTGCAGAGCTTTGTGGGCACCCTCAAAGCAGCGCGAGTTGGCACAAGTGGCAGCTTGTCCCTGGGCAGCATCTTGATATTCGTGGAAATTGAGCCGCCAGCCTGCCCCTGATGAACAAGGGCCCTCCTGGTACTGACAAAGGCTTCTGCCCGGGAAAACAAAACCCACAACATCACGTTCCACATCTCAGTTTGCAGAGCTCTATGGGCACTCTCAAAGCAGCCCGCGTTGGCACAGGTGGCAGTTTGTCCCTGGGCGGCATCTTGATATTCATGGAAATCCTGCAGGCAGCCGGCCCCCAAGGGCCAAGGGCCTACCTGGTACTGAGAGAGGCTTCTGCCCGGGGAAACAAAACCCAGCACCCCACGTTTCTGGTCTCAGTTTGCAGAGCTCCATGGGCACCCTCAAAGCAGCCCGAGTTGGCACAGGTGGCAGCTTGTCCCTGGGCAGCATCTTGATATTCGTGGAAATCCAGCAGGCAGTCGGCCCTGAAATTCCGAGGGCCTACCTGGTACTGACAAATGCTTCTGCCCAGGGAAACAAAACTCAGCACCCCAGGTTCATGGTCTCAGTTTGCAGAGCTCCATGGGCACTCTCAAAGCAGCCCGAGTTGGCACAGGTGGCAGCTTGTCCCTGGGCAGCATCTTGATATTCGTGGAAATCTTGCTGCCAGCCTGCCCCTAAGGAACAAGGGCCTACCTGGCACTGAGAGAGGCTTCTGCCCTGGAAAACAAAACCCACAATCCGACGTTCCTGGTCTCAGTTTGCAGAGCTCCGTGGGCACCCTCAAAGCAGCGCGAGTTAGCACAAGTGGAAGCTTGTCCCTGGGCAGCATCTTGATATTCGTGGAAATCCAGGAGGCAGCCGGCCCTGAATTACGAGAGCCTACCTGGTACTGCAAATGCTTCTGCCCGGGGAAACAAAACTCACCAAGGCAAGTTCCTGGTCTCACTTTGCAGAGCTCCATGGGCACTCTCAAAGCAGCCCGAGTTGGCACAGGTGGCAGCTTGTCCCTGGGTGGCATCTTGATATGCGTGGAAATCCAGCAGGCAGACTGCCTCTAAGGGCTGAGGGCCTACTTGGTACTGACAAAGGCTTCTGCCCTGGAAAACAAAACCCAGCACCCCACATACTTTCTCTCAGTTTGAAGAGCTCTGTGGGCACTCTCAAAGCAGCCCGAGTTGGCACAGGTGGCAGCTTGTCCCTGGGCGGCATCTTGATATTCGTGGAAATCCTGCAGGCAGCTGGCCCAAAGGGCCAACGGCCTACCTGGCACTGACAAAGGCTTCTGCCCGGGAAAACAAAACTCAGAACACCACGTTTCTGGTCTCAGTTTGCAGAGCACCATGGGCACTCTCAAAGCAGCGCGAGTTGGCACAGGTGGCAGCTTGTCCCTGGGCAGCATCTTGATATTCGTGGAAATCCAGCAGGCTGCCTGCCCTTAAGGACCGAGGGCCTACCTGGCACTTCAAATGCTTCTGCCCGGAGAAACAAAACTCAGCACCCCAGGTTCATGGTCTCAGTTTGCAGAGCTCCGTGGGCACTCTCAAAGCAGCCTGAGTTGGCACAGGTGGCAGAATATCCCTGGGCAGCATCTTGATATTCGTGGAAATCCTGCAGGCAGCCGGCCCCCAAGGGCCAAGGGCCTACCTGGTACTGATAGAGGCTTCTGCCCGGGAAAACAAAACCCACAATCCTACGTTCCTGGTCTCAGTTTGCAGAGCTCCGTGGGCACCCTCAAAGCAGCGCGAGTTGGCACAAGTTGCAGCTTGTCCCTGGGCAGCATCTTGATATTCGTGGAAATCCAGCGGGCAGCCTGCCCCTGAGGAAGAAGGGCCCTCCTGGTACTGACAAAGGCTTCTGCCCAGGGAAACCAAATCCACCACCCCACGTTCCTGGTCTCAGTTTGCAGAGCTCCATGGGCACTCTCAAAGCAGCCCGAGTTGGCACAGGTGGCAGCTTTTTCCTGGGCGGCATCTTGATATTCGTGGAAATCCTGCAGGCAGCCGGCCCCCAAGGGCCAAGGGCCGACCTGGTACTGACAAAGGCTTCTGCCAGGGGAAACAAAACCCAGCACCCCACATTTCTGGTCTCAGTTTGCAGAGCTCCGTGGGCACCCTCAAAGCAGCCCGAGTTGGCACAGGTGGCAGCTTGTCCCTGGGCAGCATCTTGATATTCGTGGAAATCCTGCAGGCTGCCAGCCCTTAAAGACCAAGGGCCTACCTGGCACTGCAAATGTTTCTGCCCAGAGAAACAAAACTCAGCACCTCACGTTAATGGTCCCAGTTTGCAGAGCTCCATGGGAACTCTCAAAGCAGCCCGAGTTGGCACAGGTGGCAGCTTGTCCCTGGGCAGCATCTTGATATTCGTGGAAATCTTGCTGCCAGCCTGCCCCTAAGGAACAAGGGCCGACCTGGTACTGAGAGAGTCTTCTGCCCGGGAAAACAAAACCCACAACCCTACGTTCCTGGTCTCAGTTTGCAGAGCTCCGTGGGCACCCTCAAAGCAGCGCGAGTTAGCACAAGTGGAAGCTTGTCCCTGGGCAGCATCTTGATATTCGTGGAAATCCAGGAGGCAGCCGGCCCTGAATTACGAGAGCCTACCTGGTACTGCAAATGGTTCTGCCCGGGGAAACAAAACTCACCAAGGCAAGTTCCTGGTCTCAGTTTGCAGAGCTCTGTGGGCACCCTCAAAGCAGCGCGAGTTAGCACAAGTGGAAGCTTGTCCCTGGGCAGCATCTTGATATTCGTGGAAATCCAGGAGGCAGCCGGCCCTGAATTACGAGAGCCTACCTGGTACTGCAAATGCTTCTGCCCGGGGAAACAAAACTCACCAAGGCAAGTTCCTGGTCTCAGTTTGCAGAGCTCCATGGGCACTCTCAAAGCAGCCCGAGTTGGCACAGGTGGCAGCTTGTCCCTGGGTGGCATCTTGATATGCGTGGAAATCCAGCAGGCAGACGGCCTCTAAGGGCTGAGGGCCTACTTGGTACTGACAAAGGCTTCTGCCCTGGAAAACAAAACCCATAACCCCACATACTTTCTCTCAGTTTGAAGAGCTCTGTGGGCACTCTCAAAGCAGCCCGAGTTGGCACAGGTGGCAGCTTGTCCCTGGGCGGCATCTTGATATTCGTGGAAATCCTGCAGGCAGCTGGCCCCCAAGGGCCAACGGCCTACCTGGTACTGACAAAGGCTTCTGCCCGGGAAAACAAAACTCAGAACACCACGTTTCTGGTCTCAGTTTGCAGAGCACCATGGGCACTCTCAAAGCAGCGCGAGTTGGCACAGGTGGCAGCTTGTCCCTGGGCAGCATCTTGATATTCGTGGAAATCCAGCAGGCTGCCTGCCCTTAAGGACCGAGGGCCTACCTGGCACTTCAAATGCTTCTGCCCGGAGAAATAAAACTCAGCACCCCAGGTTCATGGTCTCAGTTTGCAGAGCTCCGTGGGCACTCTCAAAGCAGCCCGAGTTGGCACAGGTGGCCGAATATCCCTGGGCAGCATCTTGATATTCGTGGAAAGCTTGCTGCCAGCCTGCACCTAAGAAACAAGGGCATACCTGGTACTGAGAGAGGCTTCTGCCCGGGAAAACAAAACCCACAACCCTACGTTCCTGGTCTCAGTTTGCAGAACTCCCTGGGCAGCATCTTGATATTCGTGGAAATCCAGGAGGCAGCCTGCCCCTGAGGAACAAGGACCCTCCTGGTACTGACAAAGGCTCCTGCCCGGGGAAAGAAAACCCACCACCCCATGTTCCACATCTCAGTTTGCAGAGCTCCATGGGCACTCTCAAAGCAGCGCGAGTTGGCGCAGGTGGCAGCTTGTACCTTGGCAGCATCTTGATATTCATGGAAATCCAGCAGGCTGCCTGCCCTTAAAGACCAAGGGCCTACCTGGCACTGCAAATGCTTCTGCCCGGAGAAACAAAACTCAGCACCCCACGTTTCTGGTCTCAGTTTGCAGAGCACCATGGGCACTCTCAAAGCAGCGCGAGTTGGCACAGGTGGCAGCTTGTCCCTGGGCAGCATCTTGATATTCGTGGAAATCCAGCAGGCTGCCTGCCCTTAAGGACCGAGGGCCTACCTGGCACTTCAAATGCTTCTGCCCGGAGAAACAAAACTCAGCACCCCAGGTTCATGGTCTCAGTTTGCAGAGCTCCGTGGGCACTCTCAAAGCAGCCTGAGTTGGCACAGGTGGCAGAATATCCCTGGGCAGCATCTTGATATTCGTGGAAATCTTGCTGCCAGCCTGCACCTAAGGAACAAGGGCATACCTGGTACTGAGAGAGGCTTCTGCCCGGGAAAACAAAACCCACAACCCTACGTTCCTGGTCTCAGTTTGCAGAGCTCCGTGGGCACCCTCATAGCAGCGCGAGTTGGCCCAAGTGGCAGCTTGTCCCTGGGCAGCATCTTGATATTCGTGGAAATCCAGCCGGCAGCCTGCCCCTGAGGATCAAGGACTCTCCTGGTACTGACAAAGGCTTCTGCCCAGGGAAAGAAAACCCACCACCCCATGTTCCACATCTCAGTTTGCAGAGCTCCATGGGCACTCTCAAAGCAGCCCGAGTTGGCACAGGTGGCAGCTTGTCCCTGGGCGGCATCTTGATATTCGTGGAAATCCTGCAGGCAGCCGGCCCCCAAGGGCCAAGGGCCTACCTGGTACTGAGAGAGGCTTCTGCCCGGGAAAACAAAACCCACAATCCTACGTTCCTGGTCTCAGTTTGCAGAGCTCCGTGGGCACCCTCAAAGCAGCGCGAGTTGGCACAAGTTGCAGCTTGTCCCTGGGCAGCATCTTGATATTCGTGGAAATCCAGCGGGCAGCCTGCCCCTGAGGAAGAAGGGCCCTCCTGGTACTGACAAAGGCTTCTGCCCAGGGAAACCAAATCCACCACCCCACGTTCCTGGTCTCAGTTTGCAGAGCTCCATGGGCACTCTCAAAGCAGCCCGAGTTGGCACAGGTGGCAGCTTTTTCCTGGGCGGCATCTTGATATTCGTGGAAATCCTGCAGGCAGCCGGCCCCCAAGGGCCAAGGGCCGACCTGGTACTGACAAAGGCTTCTGCCAGGGGAAACAAAACCCAGCACCCCACATTTCTGGTCTCAGTTTGCAGAGCTCCGTGGGCACCCTCAAAGCAGCCCGAGTTGGCACAGGTGGCAGCTTGTCCCTGGGCAGCATCTTGATATTCGTGGAAATCCTGCAGGCTGCCAGCCCTTAAAGACCAAGGGCCTACCTGGCACTGCAAATGTTTCTGCCCAGAGAAACAAAACTCAGCACCTCACGTTAATGGTCCCAGTTTGCAGAGCTCCATGGGAACTCTCAAAGCAGCCCGAGTTGGCACAGGTGGCAGCTTGTCCCTGGGCAGCATCTTGATATTCGTGGAAATCTTCCTGCCAGCCTGCCCCTAAGGAACAAGGGCCGACCTGGTACTGAGAGAGTCTTCTGCCCGGGAAAACAAAACCCACAACCCTACGTTCCTGGTCTCAGTTTGCAGAGCTCCGTGGGCACCCTCAAAGCAGCGCGAGTTAGCACAAGTGGAAGCTTGTCCCTGGGCAGCATCTTGATATTCGTGGAAATCCAGGAGGCAGCCGGCCCTGAATTACGAGAGCCTACCTGGTACTGCAAATGGTTCTGCCCGGGGAAACAAAACTCACCAAGGCAAGTTCCTGGTCTCACTTTGCAGAGCTCCGTGGGCACCCTCAAAGCAGCGCGAGTTAGCACAAGTGGAAGCTTGTCCCTGGGCAGCATCTTGATATTCGTGGAAATCCAGGAGGCAGCCGGCCCTGAATTACGAGAGCCTACCTGGTACTGCAAATGCTTCTGCCGGGGAAACAAAACTCACCAAGGCAAGTTCCTGGTCTCACTTTGCAGAGCTCCATGGGCACTCTCAAAGCAGCCCGAGTTGGCACAGGTGGCAGCTTGTCCCTGGGTGGCATCTTGATATGCGTGGAAATCCAGCAGGCAGACGGCCTCTAAGGGCTGAGGGCCTACTTGGTACTGACAAAGGCTTCTGCCCTGGAAAACAAAACCCATAACCCCACATACTTTCTCTCAGTTTGAAGAGCTCTGTGGGCACTCTCAAAGCAGCCCGAGTTGGCACAGGTGGCAGCTTGTCCCTGGGCGGCATCTTGATATTCGTGGAAATCCTGCAGGCAGCTGGCCCCCAAGGGCCAACGGCCTACCTGGTACTGACAAAGGCTTCTGCCCGGGAAAACAAAACTCAGAACACCACGTTTCTGGTCTCAGTTTGCAGAGCACCATGGGCACTCTCAAAGCAGCGCGAGTTGGCACAGGTGGCAGCTTGTCCCTGGGCAGCATCTTGATATTCGTGGAAATCCAGCAGGCTGCCTGCCCTTAAGGACCGAGGGCCTACCTGGCACTTCAAATGCTTCTGCCCGGAGAAATAAAACTCAGCACCCCAGGTTCATGGTCTCAGTTTGCAGAGCTCCGTGGGCACTCTCAAAGCAGCCCGAGTTGGCACAGGTGGCCGAATATCCCTGGGCAGCATCTTGATATTCGTGGAAAGCTTGCTGCCAGCCTGCACCTAAGAAACAAGGGCATACCTGGTACTGAGAGAGGCTTCTGCCCGGGAAAACAAAACCCACAACCCTACGTTCCTGGTCTCAGTTTGCAGAACTCCGTGGGCACCCTCATAGCAGGGCGAGTTGGCCCAAGTGGCAGCTGGTCCCTGGGCAGCATCTTGATATTCGTGGAAATCCAGGAGGCAGCCTGCCCCTGAGGAACAAGGACCCTCCTGGTACTGACAAAGGCTCCTGCCCGGGGAAAGAAAACCCACCACCCCATGTTCCACATCTCAGTTTGCAGAGCTCCATGGGCACTCTCAAAGCAGCGCGAGTTGGCGCAGGTGGCAGCTTGTACCTTGGCAGCATCTTGATATTCATGGAAATCCAGCAGGCTGCCTGCCCTTAAAGACCAAGGGCCTACCTGGCACTGCAAATGCTTCTGCCCGGAGAAACAAAACTCAGCACCCCACGTTTCTGGTCTCAGTTTGCAGAGCACCATGGGCACTCTCAAAGCAGCGCGAGTTGGCACAGGTGGCAGCTTGTCCCTGGGCAGCATCTTGATATTCGTGGAAATCCAGCAGGCTGCCTGCCCTTAAGGACCGAGGGCCTACCTGGCACTGACAAATGCTTCTGCCCAGGAGAAACAAAACTCAGCACCCCAGGTTCATGGTCTCAGTTTGCAGAGCTCCGTGGGCACTCTCAAAGCAGCCTGAGTTGGCACAGGTGGCAGAATATCCTGGGCAGCATCTTGATATTCGTGGAAATCTTGCTGCCAGCCTGCCCCTAAGGAACAAGGGCATACCTGGTACTGAGAGAGGCTTCTGCCCGGGAAAACAAAACCCACAACCCTACGTTCCTGGTCTCAGTTTGCAGAGCTCCGTGGGCACCCTCATAGCAGCGCGAGTTGGCCCAAGTGGCAGCTTGTCCCTGGGCAGCATCTTGATATTCGTGGAAATCCAGGAGGCAGCCTGCCCCTGAGGATCAAGGACTCTCCTGGTACTGACAAAGGCTTCTGCCCAGGGAAAGAAAACCCACCACCCCATGTTCCACATCTCAGTTTGCAGAGCTCCATGGGCACTCTCAAAGCAGCCCAAGTTGGCACAGGTGGCAGCTTGTCCCTGGGCGGCATCTTGATATTTGTGGAAATCCTGCAGGCAGCCGGCCCCCAAGGGCCAAGGGCCGACCTGGTACTGACAAAGGCTTCTGCCAGGGGAAACAAAACCCAGCACCCCACGTTTCTGGTCTCAGTTTGCAGAGCTCCATGGGCACCCTCAAAGCAGCCCGAGTTGGCACAGGTGGCAGCTTGTCCCTGGGCAGCATCTTGATATTCGTGGAAATCCAGCAGGCAGTCGGCCCTCAAATTCCGAGGGCCTACCTGGTACTGACAAATGCTTCTGCCCGGGGAAACAAAACTCACCAACGCACGTTCCTGGTCTCACTTTCAGGAGCTCCAAGGGCACTCTCAAAGCAGCGCGAGTTGGCACAGGTGGCAGCTTGTCCTTTGGCAGCATCTTGATATTCATGGAAATCCAGCAGGCTGCCTGCCCTTAAAGACCAAGGGCCTACCTGGCACTGCAAATGCTTCTGCCCGGAGAAACAAAACTCAGCACCCCAGGTTCATGGTCTCAGTTTGCAGAGCTCCATGGGAACTCTCAATGCAGCCCGAGTTGGCACAGGTGGCAGCTTGTCCCTGGGCAGCATCTTGATATTCGTGGAAATCTTCCTGCCAGCCTGCCCCTAAGGAACAATGGCCTACCTGGCACTGAGAGAGGCTTCTGCCCGGGAAAACAAAACCCACAACCCTACGTTCCTGGTCTCAGTTTGCAGAGCTCCGCGGGCACCCTCAAAGCAGCGCGAGTTGGCACAAGTGGCAGCTTGTCCCTGGGCAGCATCTTGATATTCGTGGAAATTGAGCCGCCAGCCTGCCCCCTGATGAACAAGGGCCCCTCCTGGTACTGACAAAGGCTTCTGCCCGGGAAAACAAAACCCACAACCCCACGTTCCACATCTCAGTTTGCAGAGCTCCATGGGCACTCTCAAAGCAGCCCGCGTTGGCACAGGTGGCAGTTTGTCCCTGGGCGGCATCTTGATATTCATGGAAATCCTGCAGGCAGCCGGCCCCCAAGGGCCAAGGGCCTACCTGGTTACCCTGGGCAGCATCTTGATATTCGTGGAAATCTTCCTGCCAGCCTGCCCCTAAGGAACAATGGCCTACCTGGCACTGAGAGAGGCTTCTGCCCTGGGAAAATTCAAATCTTCCTGCCAGCCTGCCCCTAAGGAAACAAAACTCACCAACAACACCTGGCACCCTGCCGGGAAAACAAAACCCAAAACAACTACGTTCCTGGTCTCAGTTTGCAGAGCTCCGTGGGCACCCTCAAAGCAGCGCGAGTTGGCACAAGTGGCAGCTTGTCCCTGGGCAGCATCTTGATATTCGTGGAAATTGCCAGCCTGCCCCATGATGAACAAGCCCTCCTGGCTGACCTTCTGATGATGGGCACAGCAGTTGGCCAGGCCTGGCAGTTTGTCCCTGGATACTGCCAGCCTGCCCCAAAGGCCCTCCTTCTGCACCCGGGGAAAACAAAACCCACCACCCCACGTTCCACATCTCAGTTTGCAGAGCTCCATGGGCACTCTCAAAGCAGCCCGAGTTGGCACAGGTGGCAGCTTTTTCCTGGGCGGCATCTTGATATTCGTGGAAATCCTGCAGGCAGCCGGCCCCCAAGGGCCAAGGGCCGACCTGGTACTGACAAAGGCTTCTGCCAGGGGAAACAAAACCCAGCACCCCACATTTCTGGTCTCAGTTTGCAGAGCTCCGTGGGCACCCTCAAAGCAGCCCGAGTTGGCACAGGTGGCAGCTTGTCCCTGGGCAGCATCTTGATATTCGTGGAAATCCAGCAGGCAGTCGGCCCTGAAATTCCGAGGGCCTACCTGGTACTGACAAATGCTTCTGCCCGGGGAAACAAAACTCACCAACGCACGTTCCTGGTCTCACTTTCAGGAGCTCCAAGGGCACTCTCAAAGCAGCGCGAGTTGGCACAGGTGGCAGCTTGTCCTTTGGCAGCATCTTGATATTCATGGAAATCCAGCAGGCTGCCTGCCCTTAAAGACCAAGGGCCTACCTGGCACTGCAAATGCTTCTGCCCGGAGAAACAAAACTCAGCACCCCAGGTTCATGGTCTCAGTTTGCAGAGCTCCATGGGAACTCTCAATGCAGCCCGAGTTGGCACAGGTGGCAGCTTGTCCCTGGGCAGCATCTTGATATTCGTGGAAATCTTGCTGCCAGCCTGCCCCTAAGGAACTATGGCCTACCTGGCACTGAGAGAAGCTTCTGCCCGGGAAAACAAAACCCACAACCCTACGTTCCTGGTCTCAGTTTGCAGAGCTCCGTGGGCACCCTCAAAGCAGCGCGAGTTGGCACAAGTGGCAGCTTGTCCCTGGGCAGCATCTTGATATTCGTGGAAATTGAGCCGCCAGCCTGCCCCTGATGAACAAGGGCCCTCCTGGTACTGACAAAGGCTTCTGCCCGGGAAAACAAAACCCATAACCCCACGTTCCACATCTCAGTTTGCAGAGGTCCATGGGCACTCTCAAAGCAGCCCGCGTTGGCACAGGTGGCAGTTTGTCCCTGGGCGGCATCTTGATATTCATGGAAATCCTGCAGGCAGCCGGCCCCCAAGGGCCAAGGGCCTACCTGGTACTGAGAGAGGCTTCTGCCCGGGGAAACAAAACCCAGCACCCCACGTTTCTGGTCTCAGTTTGCAGAGCTCCATGGGCACCCTCAAAGCAGCCCGAGTTGGCACAGGTGGCAGCTTGTCCCTGGGCAGCATCTTGATATTCGTGGAAATCCAGCAGGCAGTCGGCCCTGAAATTCCGAGGGCCTACCTGGTACTGACAAATGCTTCTGCCCAGGGAAACAAAACTCAGCACCCAAGGTTCATGGTCTCAGTTTGCAGAGCTCCATGGGCACTCTCAAAGCAGCCCGAGTTGGCACAGGTGGCAGCTTGTCCCTGGGCAGCATCTTGATATTCGTGGAAATCTTCCTGCCAGCCTGCCCCTAAGGAACAAGGGCCTACCTGGCACTGAGAGAGGCTTCTGCCCGGGAAAACAAAACCCACAATCCGACGTTCCTGGTCTCAGTTTGCAGAGCTCCGTGGGCACCCTCAAAGCAGCGCGAGTTAGCACAAGTGGAAGCTTGTCCCTGGGCAGCATCTTGATATTCGTGGAAATCCAGGAGGCAGCCGGCCCTGAATTACGAGAGCCTACCTGGTACTGCAAATGCTTCTGCCCGGGGAAACAAAACTCACCAAGGCAAGTTCCTGGTCTCAGTTTGCAGAGCTCCATGGGCACTCTCAAAGCAGCCCGAGTTGGCACAGGTGGCAGCTTGTCCCTGGGTGGCATCTTGATATGCGTGGAAATCCAGCAGGCAGACTGCCTCTAAGGGCTGAGGGCCTACTTGGTACTGACAAAGGCTTCTGCCCTGGAAAACAAAACCCATAACCCCACATACTTTCTCTCAGTTTGAAGAGCTCTGTGGGCACTCTCAAAGCAGCCCGAGTTGGCACAGGTGGCAGCTTGTCCCTGGGCGGCATCTTGATATTCGTGGAAATCCTGCAGGCAGCTGGCCCCAAAGGGCCAACGGCCTACCTGGCACTGACAAAGGCTTCTGCCCGGGAAAACAAAACTCAGAACACCACGTTTCTGGTCTCAGTTTGCAGAGCACCATGGGCACCCTCAAAGCAGCCCGAGTTGGCACAGGTGGCAGCTTGTCCCTGGGCAGCATCTTGATATTCGTGGAAATCCAGCAGGCTGCCTGCCCTTAAGGACCGAGGGCCTACCTGGCACTTCAAATGCTTCTGCCCGGAGAAACAAAACTCAGCACCCCAGGTTCATGGTCTCAGTTTGCAGAGCTCCGTGGGCACTCTCAAAGCAGCCTGAGTTGGCACAGGTGGCAGAATATCCCTGGGCAGCATCTTGATATTCGTGGAAATCTTGCTGCCAGCCTGCACCTAAGGAACAAGGGCATACCTGGTACTGAGAGAGGCTTCTGCCCGGGAAAACAAAACCCACAACCCTACGTTCCTGGTCTCAGTTTGCAGAGCTCCGTGGGCACCCTCATAGCAGCGCGAGTTGGCCCAAGTGGCAGCTGGTCCCTGGGCAGCATCTTGATTTTCGTGGAAATCCAGCCGGCAGCCTGCCCCTGAGGATCAAGGACTCTCCTGGTACTGACAAAGGCTTCTGCCCGGGGAAAGAAAACCCACCACCCCATGTTCCACATCTCAGTTTGCAGAGCTCCATGGGCACTCTCAAAGCAGCCCAAGTTGGCACAGGTGGCAGCTTGTCCCTGGGCGGCATCTTGATATTTGTGGAAATCCTGCAGGCAGCCGGCCCCCAAGGGCCAAGGGCCGACCTGGTACTGACAAAGGCTTCTGCCCGGGGAAACAAAACTCAGAACACCACGTTTCTGGTCTCAGTTTGCAGAGCTCCATGGGCACCCTCAAAGCAGCCCGAGTTGGCACAGGTGGCAGCTTGTCCCTGGGCAGCATCTTGATATTCGTGGAAATCCAGCAGGCAGTCGGTCCTGAAATTCCGAGGGCCTACCTGGTACTGACAAATGCTTCTGCCCAGGGAAACAAAACTCAGCACCCCAGGTTCATGGTCTCAGTTTGCAGAGCTCCATGGGCACTCTCAAAGCAGCCCGAGTTGGCACAGGTGGCAGCTTGTCCCTGGGCAGCATCTTGATATTCGTGGAAATCTTCCTGCCAGCCTGCCCCTAAGGAACAATGGCCTACCTGGCACTGAGAGAGGCTTCTGCCCGGGAAAACAAAACCCACAACCCTACGTTCCTGGTCTCAGTTTGCAGAGCTCCGTGGGCACCCTCAAAGCAGCGCGAGTTGGCACAAGTGGCAGCTTGTCCCTGGGCAGCATCTTGATATTCGTGGAAATTGAGCCGCCAGCCTGCCCCTGATGAACAAGGGCCCTCCTGGTACTGACAAAGGCTTCTGCCCGGGGAAAGAAAACCCACCACCCCATGTTCCACATCTCAGTTTGCAGAGCTCCATGGGAACTCTCAAAGCAGCTCAAGTTGGCACAGGTGGCAGCTTGTCCCTGGGCGGCATCTTGATATTTGCGGAAATCCTGCAGGCAGCCGGCCCCCAAGGGCCAAGGGCCGACCTGGTACTGACAAAGGCTTCTGCCCGGGGAAACAAAACCCAGCACCCCACGTTCCTGGTCTCAGTTTGCAGAGCTCCATGGGCACCCTAAAAGCAGCCCGAGTTGGCACAGGTGGCAGCTTGTCCCTGGGCAGCATCTTGATATTCGTGGAAATCCAGCAGGCAGTCGGCCCTGAAATTCCGAGGGCCTACCTGGTACTGACAAATGCTTCTGCCTGGGGAAACAAAACTCACCAACGCACGTTCCTGGTCTCACTTTCAAGAGCTCCATGGGCACTCTCAAAGCAGCGCGAGTTGGCGCAGGTGGCAGCTTGTCCTTTGGCAGCATCTTGATATTCATGGAAATCCAGCAGGCTGCCTGCCCTTAAAGACCAAGGGCCTACCTGGCACTGCAAATGCGTCTGCCCGGAGAAACAAAACTCAGCACCCCAGGTTCATGGTCTCAGTTTGCAGAGCTCCATGGGAACTCTCAATGCAGCCCGAGTTGGCACAGGTGGCAGCTTGTCCCTGGGCAGCATCTTGATATTCGTGGAAATCTTCCTGCCAGCCTGCCCCTAAGGAACAATGGCCTACCTGGCACTGAGAGAGGCTTCTGCCTGGGAAAACAAAACCCACAACCCTACGTTCCTGGTCTCAGTTTGCAGAGCTCCGTGGGCACCCTCAAAGCAGCGCGAGTTGGCACAAGTGGCAGCTTGTCCCTGGGCAGCATCTTGATATTCGTGGAAATTGAGCCGCCAGCCTGCCCCTGATGAACAAGGGCCCTCCTGGTACTGACAAAGGCTTCTGCCCGGGAAAACAAAACCCACAACCCCACGTTCCACATCTCAGTTTGCAGAGCTCCATGGGCACTCTCAAAGCAGCCCGCGTTGGCACAGGTGGCAGTTTGTCCCTGGGCGGCATCTTGATATTCATGGAAATCCTGCAGGCAGCCGGCCCCCAAGGGCCAAGGGCCTACCTGGTACTGAGAGAGGCTTCTGCCCGGGGAAACAAAACCCAGCACCCCACGTTTCTGGTCTCAGTTTGCAGAGCTCCATGGGCACCCTCAAAGCAGCCCGAGTTGGCACAGGTGGCAGCTTGTCCCTGGGCAGCATCTTGATATTCGTGGAAATCCAGCAGGCAGTCGGCCCTGAAATTCCGAGGGCCTACCTGGTACTGACAAATGCTTCTGCCCAGGGAAACAAAACTCAGCACCCCAGGTTCATGGTCTCAGTTTGCAGAGCTCCATGGGCACTCTCAAAGCAGCCCGAGTTGGCACAGGTGGCAGCTTGTCCCTGGGCAGCATCTTGATATTCGTGGAAATCTTCCTGCCAGCCTGCCCCTAAGGAACAAGGGCCTACCTGGCACTGAGAGAGGCTTCTGCCCGGGAAAACAAAACCCACAATCCGACGTTCCTGGTCTCAGTTTGCAGAACTCCGTGGGCACCCTCAAAGCAGCGCGAGTTGGCACAAGTGGCAGCTTGTCCCTGGGCAGCATCTTGATATTCGTGGAAATTGAGCCGCCAGCCTGCCCCTGATGAACAAGGGCCCTCCTGGTACTGACAAAGGCTTCTGCCCAGGGAAACAAAACCCACCACCCCACGTTCCACATCTCAGTTTGCAGAGCTCCATGGGCACTCTCAAAGCAGCCCGAGTTGGCACAGGTGGCAGCTTTTTCCTGGGCGGCATCTTGATATTCGTGGAAATCCTGCAGGCAGCCGGCCCCCAAGGGCCAAGGGCCGACCTGGTACTGACAAAGGCTTCTGCCAGGGGAAACAAAACCCAGCACCCCACATTTCTGGTCTCAGTTTGCAGAGCTCCGTGGGCACCCTCAAAGCAGCCCGAGTTGGCACAGGTGGCAGCTTGTCCCTGGGCAGCATCTTGATATTCGTGGAAATCCAGCAGGCAGTCGGCCCTGAAATTCCGAGGGCCTACCTGGTACTGACAAATGCTTCTGCCCGGGGAAACAAAACTCACCAACGCACGTTCCTGGTCTCACTTTCAGGAGCTCCAAGGGCACTCTCAAAGCAGCGCGAGTTGGCGCAGGTGGCAGCTTGTCCTTTGGCAGCATCTTGATATTCATGGAAATCCAGCAGGCTGCCTGCCCTTAAAGACCAAGGGCCTACCTGGCACTGCAAATGCTTCTGCCCGGAGAAACAAAACTCAGCACCCCAGGTTCATGGTCTCAGTTTGCAGAGCTCCATGGGAACTCTCAATGCAGCCCGAGTTGGCACAGGTGGCAGCTTGTCCCTGGGCAGCATCTTGATATTCGTGGAAATCTTCCTGCCAGCCTGCCCCTAAGGAACAATGGCCTACCTGGCACTGAGAGAGGCTTCTGCCCGGGAAAACAAAACCCACAACCCTACGTTCCTGGTCTCAGTTTGCAGAGCTCCGCGGGCACCCTCAAAGCAGCGCGAGTTGGCACAAGTGGCAGCTTGTCCCTGGGCAGCATCTTGATATTCGTGGAAATTGAGCCGCCAGCCTGCCCCTGATGAACAAGGGCCCTCCTGGTACTGACAAAGGCTTCTGCCCGGGAAAACAAAACCCACAACCCCACGTTCCACATCTCAGTTTGCAGAGCTCCATGGGCACTCTCAAAGCAGCCCGCGTTGGCACAGGTGGCAGTTTGTCCCTGGGCGGCATCTTGATATTCATGGAAATCCTGCAGGCAGCCGGCCCCCAAGGGCCAAGGGCCTACCTGGTACTGAGAGAGGCTTCTGCCCGGGGAAACAAAACCCAGCACCCCACGTTTCTGGTCTCAGTTTGCAGAGCTCCATGGGCACCCTCAAAGCAGCCCGAGTTGGCACAGGTGGCAGCTTGTCCCTGGGCAGCATCTTGATATTCGTGGAAATCCAGCAGGCAGTCGGCCCTGAAATTCCGAGGGCCTACCTGGTACTGACAAATGCTTCTGCCCAGGGAAACATAACTCAGCACCCAAGGTTCATGGTCTCAGTTTGCAGAGCTCCATGGGCACTCTCAAAGCAGCCCGAGTTGGCACAGGTGGCAGCTTGTCCCTGGGCAGCATCTTGATATTCGTGGAAATCTTCCTGCCAGCCTGCCCCTAAGGAACAAGGGCCTACCTGGCACTGAGAGAGGCTTCTGCCCGGGAAAACAAAACCCACAATCCGACGTTCCTGGTCTCAGTTTGCAGAGCTCCGTGGGCACCCTCAAAGCAGCGCGAGTTAGCACAAGTGGAAGCTTGTCCCTGGGCAGCATCTTGATATTCGTGGAAATCCAGGAGGCAGCCGGCCCTGAATTACGGGAGCCTACCTGGTACTGCAAATGCTTCTGCCCGGGGAAACAAAACTCACCAAGGCAAGTTCCTGGTCTCAGTTTGCAGAGCTCCATGGGCACTCTCAAAGCAGCCCGAGTTGGCACAGGTGGCAGCTTGTCCCTGGGTGGCATCTTGATATGCGTGGAAATCCAGCAGGCAGACTGCCTCTAAGGGCTGAGGGCCTACTTGGTACTGACAAAGGCTTCTGCCCTGGAAAACAAAACCCATAACCCCACATACTTTCTCTCAGTTTGAAGAGCTCTGTGGGCACTCTCAAAGCAGCCCGAGTTGGCACAGGTGGCAGCTTGTCCCTGGGCGGCATCTTGATATTCGTGGAAATCCTGCAGGCAGCTGGCCCCAAAGGGCCAACGGCCTACCTGGCACTGACAAAGGCTTCTGCCCGGGAAAACAAAACTCAGAACACCACGTTTCTGGTCTCAGTTTGCAGAGCACCATGGGCACTCTCAAAGCAGCGCGAGTTGGCACAGGTGGCAGCTTGTCCCTGGGCAGCATCTTGATATTCGTGGAAATCCAGCAGGCTGCCTGCCCTTAAGGACCGAGGGCCTACCTGGCACTTCAAATGCTTCTGCCCGGAGAAATAAAACTCAGCACCCCAGGTTCATGGTCTCAGTTTGCAGAGCTCCGTGGGCACTCTCAAAGCAGCCCGAGTTGGCACAGGTGGCCGAATATCCCTGGGCAGCATCTTGATATTCGTGGAAAGCTTGCTGCCAGCCTGCACCTAAGAAACAAGGGCATACCTGGTACTGAGAGAGGCTTCTGCCCGGGAAAACAAAACCCACAACCCTACGTTCCTGGTCTCAGTTTGCAGAGCTCCGTGGGCACCCTCAAAGCAGCGCGAGTTGGCCCAAGTGGCAGCTGGTCCCTGGGCAGCATCTTGATTTTCGTGGAAATCCAGCCGGCAGCCTGCCCCTGAGGATCAAGGACTCTCCTGGTACTGACAAAGGCTTCTGCCCGGGGAAAGAAAACCCACCACCCCATGTTCCACATCTCAGTTTGCAGAGCTCCATGGGCACTCTCAAAGCAGCCCAAGTTGGCACAGGTGGCAGCTTGTCCCTGGGCGGCATCTTGATATTTGTGGAAATCCTGCAGGCAGCCGGCCCCCAAGGGCCAAGGGCCGACCTGGTACTGACAAAGGCTTCTGCCCGGGGAAACAAAACTCAGAACACCACGTTTCTGGTCTCAGTTTGCAGAGCTCCATGGGCACCCTCAAAGCAGCCCGAGTTGGCACAGGTGGCAGCTTGTCCCTGGGCAGCATCTTGATATTCGTGGAAATCCAGCAGGCAGTCGGTCCTGAAATTCCGAGGGCCTACCTGGTACTGACAAATGCTTCTGCCCAGGGAAACAAAACTCAGCACCCCAGGTTCATGGTCTCAGTTTGCAGAGCTCCATGGGCACTCTCAAAGCAGCCCGAGTTGGCACAGGTGGCAGCTTGTCCCTGGGCAGCATCTTGATATTCGTGGAAATCTTCCTGCCAGCCTGCCCCTAAGGAACAATGGCCTACCTGGCACTGAGAGAGGCTTCTGCCCGGGAAAACAAAACCCACAACCCTACGTTCCTGGTCTCAGTTTGCAGAGCTCCGTGGGCACCCTCAAAGCAGCGCGAGTTGGCACAAGTGGCAGCTTGTCCCTGGGCAGCATCTTGATATTCGTGGAAATTGAGCCGCCAGCCTGCCCCTGATGAACAAGGGCCCTCCTGGTACTGACAAAGGCTTCTGCCCGGGGAAAGAAAACCCACCACCCCATGTTCCACATCTCAGTTTGCAGAGCTCCATGGGAACTCTCAAAGCAGCTTGAGTTGGCACAGGTGGCAGCTTGTCCCTGGGCGGCATCTTGATATTTGCGGAAATCCTGCAGGCAGCCGGCCCCCAAGGGCCAAGGGCCGACCTGGTACTGACAAAGGCTTCTGCCCGGGGAAACAAAACCCAGCACCCCACGTTCCTGGTCTCAGTTTGCAGAGCTCCATGGGCACCCTCATAGCAGGGCGAGTTGGCCCAAGTGGCAGCTGGTCCCTGGGCAGCATCTTGATATTCGTGGAAATCCAGGAGGCAGCCTGCCCCTGAGGAACAAGGACCCTCCTGGTACTGACAAAGGCTCCTGCCCGGGGAAAGAAAACCCACCACCCCATGTTCCACATCTCAGTTTGCAGAGCTCCATGGGAACTCTCAAAGCAGCTTGAGTTGGCACAGGTGGCAGCTTGTCCCTGGGCGGCATCTTGATATTTGCGGAAATCCTGCAGGCAGCCGGCCCCCAAGGGCCAAGGGCCGACCTGGTACTGACAAAGGCTTCTGCCCGGGGAAACAAAACCCAGCACCCCACGTTCCTGGTCTCAGTTTGCAGAGCTCCATGGGCACCCTCAAAGCAGCCCGAGTTGGCACAGGTGGCAGCTTGTCCCTGGGCAGCATCTTGATATTCGTGGAAATCCAGCAGGCAGTCGGCCCTGAAATTCCGAGGGCCTACCTGGTACTGACAAATGCTTCTGCCTGGGGAAACAAAACTCACCAACGCACGTTCCTGGTCTCACTTTCAAGAGCTCCATGGGCACTCTCAAAGCAGCGCGAGTTGGCGCAGGTGGCAGCTTGTCCTTTGGCAGCATCTTGATATTCATGGAAATCCAGCAGGCTGCCTGCCCTTAAAGACCAAGGGCCTACCTGGCACTGCAAATGCGTCTGCCCGGAGAAACAAAACTCAGCACCCCAGGTTCATGGTCTCAGTTTGCAGAGCTCCATGGGAACTCTCAATGCAGCCCGAGTTGGCACAGGTGGCAGCTTGTCCCTGGGCAGCATCTTGATATTCGTGGAAATCTTCCTGCCAGCCTGCCCCTAAGGAACAATGGCCTACCTGGCACTGAGAGAGGCTTCTGCCTGGGAAAACAAAACCCACAACCCTACGTTCCTGGTCTCAGTTTGCAGAGCTCCGTGGGCACCCTCAAAGCAGCGCGAGTTGGCACAAGTGGCAGCTTGTCCCTGGGCAGCATCTTGATATTCGTGGAAATTGAGCCGCCAGCCTGCCCCTGATGAACAAGGGCCCTCCTGGTACTGACAAAGGCTTCTGCCCGGGAAAACAAAACCCACAACCCCACGTTCCACATCTCAGTTTGCAGAGCTCCATGGGCACTCTCAAAGCAGCCCGCGTTGGCACAGGTGGCAGTTTGTCCCTGGGCGGCATCTTGATATTCATGGAAATCCTGCAGGCAGCCGGCCCCCAAGGGCCAAGGGCCTACCTGGTACTGAGAGAGGCTTCTGCCCGGGGAAACAAAACCCAGCACCCCACGTTTCTGGTCTCAGTTTGCAGAGCTCCATGGGCACCCTCAAAGCAGCCCGAGTTGGCACAGGTGGCAGCTTGTCCCTGGGCAGCATCTTGATATTCGTGGAAATCCAGCAGGCAGTCGGCCCTGAAATTCCGAGGGCCTACCTGGTACTGACAAATGCTTCTGCCCAGGGAAACAAAACTCAGCACCCCAGGTTCATGGTCTCAGTTTGCAGAGCTCCATGGGCACTCTCAAAGCAGCCCGAGTTGGCACAGGTGGCAGCTTGTCCCTGGGCAGCATCTTGATATTCGTGGAAATCTTCCTGCCAGCCTGCCCCTAAGGAACAAGGGCCTACCTGGCACTGAGAGAGGCTTCTGCCCGGGAAAACAAAACCCACAATCCGACGTTCCTGGTCTCAGTTTGCAGAACTCCGTGGGCACCCTCAAAGCAGCGCGAGTTGGCACAAGTGGCAGCTTGTCCCTGGGCAGCATCTTGATATTCGTGGAAATTGAGCCGCCAGCCTGCCCCTGATGAACAAGGGCCCTCCTGGTACTGACAAAGGCTTCTGCCCAGGGAAACAAAACCCACCACCCCACGTTCCACATCTCAGTTTGCAGAGCTCCATGGGCACTCTCAAAGCAGCCCGAGTTGGCACAGGTGGCAGCTTTTTCCTGGGCGGCATCTTGATATTCGTGGAAATCCTGCAGGCAGCCGGCCCCCAAGGGCCAAGGGCCGACCTGGTACTGACAAAGGCTTCTGCCAGGGGAAACAAAACCCAGCACCCCACATTTCTGGTCTCAGTTTGCAGAGCTCCGTGGGCACCCTCAAAGCAGCCCGAGTTGGCACAGGTGGCAGCTTGTCCCTGGGCAGCATCTTGATATTCGTGGAAATCCAGCAGGCAGTCGGCCCTGAAATTCCGAGGGCCTACCTGGTACTGACAAATGCTTCTGCCCGGGGAAACAAAACTCACCAACGCACGTTCCTGGTCTCACTTTCAGGAGCTCCAAGGGCACTCTCAAAGCAGCGCGAGTTGGTGCAGGTGGCAGCTTGTCCTTTGGCAGCATCTTGATATTCATGGAAATCCAGCAGGCTGCCTGCCCTTAAAGACCAAGGGCCTACCTGGCACTGCAAATGCTTCTGCCCGGAGAAACAAAACTCAGCACCCCAGGTTCATGGTCTCAGTTTGCAGAGCTCCATGGGAACTCTCAATGCAGCCCGAGTTGGCACAGGTGGCAGCTTGTCCCTGGGCAGCATCTTGATATTCGTGGAAATCTTCCTGCCAGCCTGCCCCTAAGGAACAATGGCCTACCTGGCACTGAGAGAGGCTTCTGCCCGGGAAAACAAAACCCACAACCCTACGTTCCTGGTCTCAGTTTGCAGAGCTCCGCGGGCACCCTCAAAGCAGCGCGAGTTGGCACAAGTGGCAGCTTGTCCCTGGGCAGCATCTTGATATTCGTGGAAATTGAGCCGCCAGCCTGCCCCTGATGAACAAGGGCCCTCCTGGTACTGACAAAGGCTTCTGCCCGGGAAAACAAAACCCACAACCCCACGTTCCACATCTCAGTTTGCAGAGCTCCATGGGCACTCTCAAAGCAGCCCGCGTTGGCACAGGTGGCAGTTTGTCCCTGGGCGGCATCTTGATATTCATGGAAATCCTGCAGGCAGCCGGCCCCAAGGGCCAAGGGCCTACCTGGTACTGAGAGAGGCTTCTGCCCGGGGAAACAAAACCCAGCACCCCACGTTTCTGGTCTCAGTTTGCAGAGCTCCATGGGCACCCTCAAAGCAGCCCGAGTTGGCACAGGTGGCAGCTTGTCCCTGGGCAGCATCTTGATATTCGTGGAAATCCAGCAGGCAGTCGGCCCTGAAATTCCGAGGGCCTACCTGGTACTGACAAATGCTTCTGCCCAGGGAAACATAACTCAGCACCCAAGGTTCATGGTCTCAGTTTGCAGAGCTCCATGGGCACTCTCAAAGCAGCCCGAGTTGGCACAGGTGGCAGCTTGTCCCTGGGCAGCATCTTGATATTCGTGGAAATCTTCCTGCCAGCCTGCCCCTAAGGAACAAGGGCCTACCTGGCACTGAGAGAGGCTTCTGCCCGGGAAAACAAAACCCACAATCCGACGTTCCTGGTCTCAGTTTGCAGAGCTCCGTGGGCACCCTCAAAGCAGCGCGAGTTAGCACAAGTGGAAGCTTGTCCCTGGGCAGCATCTTGATATTCGTGGAAATCCAGGAGGCAGCCGGCCCTGAATTACGGGAGCCTACCTGGTACTGCAAATGCTTCTGCCCGGGGAAACAAAACTCACCAAGGCAAGTTCCTGGTCTCAGTTTGCAGAGCTCCATGGGCACTCTCAAAGCAGCCCGAGTTGGCACAGGTGGCAGCTTGTCCCTGGGTGGCATCTTGATATGCGTGGAAATCCAGCAGGCAGACTGCCTCTAAGGGCTGAGGGCCTACTTGGTACTGACAAAGGCTTCTGCCCTGGAAAACAAAACCCATAACCCCACATACTTTCTCTCAGTTTGAAGAGCTCTGTGGGCACTCTCAAAGCAGCCCGAGTTGGCACAGGTGGCAGCTTGTCCCTGGGCGGCATCTTGATATTCGTGGAAATCCTGCAGGCAGCTGGCCCCAAAGGGCCAACGGCCTACCTGGCACTGACAAAGGCTTCTGCCCGGGAAAACAAAACTCAGAACACCACGTTTCTGGTCTCAGTTTGCAGAGCACCATGGGCACTCTCAAAGCAGCGCGAGTTGGCACAGGTGGCAGCTTGTCCCTGGGCAGCATCTTGATATTCGTGGAAATCCAGCAGGCTGCCTGCCCTTAAGGACCGAGGGCCTACCTGGCACTTCAAATGCTTCTGCCCGGAGAAATAAAACTCAGCACCCCAGGTTCATGGTCTCAGTTTGCAGAGCTCCGTGGGCACTCTCAAAGCAGCCCGAGTTGGCACAGGTGGCCGAATATCCCTGGGCAGCATCTTGATATTCGTGGAAAGCTTGCTGCCAGCCTGCACCTAAGAAACAAGGGCATACCTGGTACTGAGAGAGGCTTCTGCCCGGGAAAACAAAACCCACAACCCTACGTTCCTGGTCTCAGTTTGCAGAACTCCGTGGGCACCCTCATAGCAGGGCGAGTTGGCCCAAGTGGCAGCTGGTCCCTGGGCAGCATCTTGATATTCGTGGAAATCCAGGAGGCAGCCTGCCCCTGAGGAACAAGGACCCTCCTGGTACTGACAAAGGCTCCTGCCCGGGGAAAGAAAACCCACCACCCCATGTTCCACATCTCAGTTTGCAGAGCTCCATGGGCACTCTCAAAGCAGCCCAAGTTGGCACAGGTGGCAGCTTGTCCCTGGGCGGCATCTTGATATTTGCGGAAATCCTGCAGGCAGCCGGCCCCCAAGGGCCAAGGGCCGACCTGGTACTGACAAAGGCTTCTGCCAGGGGAAACAAAACCCAGCACCCCACGTTCCTGGTCTCAGTTTGCAGAGCTCCATGGGCACCCTCAAAGCAGCCCGAGTTGGCACAGGTGGCAGCTTGTCCCTGGGCAGCATCTTGATATTCGTGGAAATCCAGCAGGCAGTCGGCCCTGAAATTCCGAGGGCCTACCTGGTACTGACAAATGCTTCTGCCCGGGGAAACAAAACTCACCAACGCACGTTCCTGGTCTCACTTTCAGGAGCTCCAAGGGCACTCTCAAAGCAGCGCGAGTTGGCGCAGGTGGCAGTTTGTCCTTTGGCGGCATCTTGATATTCATGGAAATCCAGCAGGCTGCCTGCCCTTAAAGACCAAGGGCCTACCTGGCACTGCAAATGCTTCTGCCCGGAGAAACAAAACTCAGCACCCCAGGTTCATGGTCTCAGTTTGCAGAGCTCCATGGGAACTCTCAATGCAGCCCGAGTTGGCACAGGTGGCAGCTTGTCCCTGGGCAGCATCTTGATATTCGTGGAAATCTTCCTGCCAGCCTGCCCCTAAGGAACAATGGCCTACCTGGCACTGAGAGAGGCTTCTGCCCGGGAAAACAAAACCCACAACCCTACCTTCCTGGTCTCAGTTTGCAGAGCTCCGTGGGCACCCTCAAAGCAGCGCGAGTTGGCACAAGTGGCAGCTTGTCCCTGGGCAGCATCTTGATATTCGTGGAAATTGAGCCGCCAGCCTGCCCCTGATGAACAAGGGCCCTCCTGGTACTGACAAAGGCTTCTGCCCGGGGAAACAAAACCCACCACCCCACGTTCCACATCTCAGTTTGCAGAGCTCCATGGGCACTCTCAAAGCAGCCCGAGTTGGCACAGGTGGCAGCTTTTTCCTGGGCGGCATCTTGATATTCGTGGAAATCATGCAGGCAGCCGGCCCCCAAGGGCCAAGGGCCGACCTGGTACTGACAAAGGCTTCTGCCAGGGGAAACAAAACCCAGCACCCCACATTTCTGGTCTCAGTTTGCAGAGCTCCGTGGGCACCCTCAAAGCAGCCCGAGTTGGCACAGGTGGCAGCTTGTCCCTGGGCAGCATCTTGATATTCGTGGAAATCCAGCAGGCAGTCGGCCCTGAAATTCCGAGGGCCTACCTGGTACTGACAAATGCTTCTGCCCGGGGAAACAAAACTCACCAACGCACGTTCCTGGTCTCACTTTCAGGAGCTCCAAGGGCACTCTCAAAGCAGCGCGAGTTGGCACAGGTGGCAGCTTGTCCTTTGGCAGCATCTTGATATTCATGGAAATCCAGCAGGCTGCCTGCCCTTAAAGACCAAGGGCCTACCTGGCACTGCAAATGCTTCTGCCCGGAGAAACAAAACTCAGCACCCCAGGTTCATGGTCTCAGTTTGCAGAGCTCCATGGGAACTCTCAATGCAGCCCGAGTTGGCACAGGTGGCAGCTTGTCCCTGGGCAGCATCTTGATATTCGTGGAAATCTTGCTGCCAGCCTGCCCCTAAGGAACTATGGCCTACCTGGCACTGAGAGAAGCTTCTGCCCGGGAAAACAAAACCCACAACCCTACGTTCCTGGTCTCAGTTTGCAGAGCTCCGTGGGCACCCTCAAAGCAGCGCGAGTTGGCACAAGTGGCAGCTTGTCCCTGGGCAGCATCTTGATATTCGTGGAAATTGAGCCGCCAGCCTGCCCCTGATGAACAAGGGCCCTCCTGGTACTGACAAAGGCTTCTGCCCGGGAAAACAAAACCCACAACTCCACGTTCCACATCTCAGTTTGCAGAGCTCCATGGGCACTCTCAAAGCAGCCCGCGTTGGCACAGGTGGCAGTTTGTCCCTGGGCGGCATCTTGATATTCATGGAAATCCTGCAGGCAGCCGGCCCCCAAGGGCCAAGGGCCTACCTGGTACTGAGAGAGGCTTCTGCCCGGGGAAACAAAACCCAGCACCCCACGTTTCTGGTCTCAGTTT